>NC_045729.1:7234062-7536443 GCF_009834535.1 Camelus ferus | reverse complement strand
TGACGTGCAGGAGATGCAGCTTTGCTTTTATGAAGCATCTGAAAATCTAAACACGTAGATATGCTTCCTTTTTCTTTTCTTTTCTTTTTTCTTTTTTTTTTTAGAGAGGGAGCAGAGGAACAGAGCATGCATGTCTTTGAGCGTCAGAGATCACAGATGTTTGGGGTTTCTGAATTTTTAGTTCTCTCTGCAATGACGTTAACTAACCCCAATTCTCTGTTAGGCATATAAGAGTGATTTCATTTGAAACATGTTTTCAATTTGGTGGTTTATCTGGCTATTAGATGTGCCCGCATCATCTTATTTCACAGAATATTTTCTTCAGCAAATTCTTTTTGTTATTACTCTGGTAACTGAAGTTAACTCCATTGTAATTAATAGATTTATGATTAGAACTTCTGGATTTATAGACAGTGATCCTTTTATTCCCTTATACAGAATGCTTATTATATAGCAAGTTATAAACGTTTCACTAGTCTTTTACGTGTGGCACAAACTTTATGACTTAATTCCACAATGTGGGTGGCACAGGGCAGAATTTGTTAGGTGTTCTAACAGATGTATGAAAGGGAAAGTAAACTTAGACTAGGAAAACCCAGGTAAGTTCCATGAAGATGATTGCTGGAGAGTAAAGCTCTGAAGAATGAGTGTGATTTCAAGAAGAGATAGGAGGCAGGTCTTTCAAGTTGTCTGAAGGCCCTAATGTCGTGCCAAAAACAGGAAGGGGACTAAAATGTGTTAGACACCTTTTATTGCTGGTGTACCTTCATGACTATCTGATATCCTCTAAACATGTTGCAAAGGGCTGGACAGTTTTAACGATGTCTTGTAGCTAAGGATTTGTTCCAAAGCTCAAGATAATTTATGAGTTGGCCTAAGGCCTAGGAAGGGGTTGGAGGCTGGAAAGTTCAGCATGATCAGAGTATTCTGTGGTGGTCGGCTAATATGACCCCTGGCTGAGGGCTATTCTTATGTGAGACTGACAGTTTCAGGAGCAAACTGGGTGAACTTAAGCATTTATTTATTGAGAACCTTTTATTTTCTGGGCACTATGCTAGGCAGCAGAAATGAGGCAATAGACAAGATGGGCTGTGGCTTTGTTCTCCTGGGGCTAACACTGTAATACAAAAGGTAGCTGCTGAAAAAAATAAATACATTGATTTCAAAATCAATTACACAGTGATAAGTGATCTACATTAAAAAACAAAACAAAACAGGTTATTGTGATAAGGGAAGCAATAGAAAGGCCTCTGTGAGAACAACTTTTGAGGAAGGTCTGAATGTTAGGGGATACATGGAGAGCATTCAGTGGGCAGAAATCACAAGGAAGGAAAAAAAACTATTAGAAATGGAATAGAAATAAAGACAATCGGAGAGAGAAGAGGCAGAGAAGTTAGCTGTTTGCAAACTACCAGAGGTATTATTGCCGGTGGATCCTCAAAGCTACTGCTCGATTTCTGACTTCTAGACTTCTGACACTGCTGTCTCCTGAATGTATGCATAAGTAGATGTATGTATTCCATCTGCCATTGTTATTCTGTAGTAGGATATTTCTTCCTATCTGTCTACTTATCTATTGATCATCCATCAACCGTCTATCCAATTATTTGCCTATTGAGGAACAGCTAGGTTCTTGCCAGTTTTAAGCTATTATGAAAAATACTGTATTGTACATTCTTGTACACGCTTTCTCATGTACATGTGTGGGATTTCTGTATATACTTGGAATTGAAACTGATGGATGGTAAAGAATGCCAATCTTCAGCTTTATTAAATACTGCAAAATTGATCTCCATGGTTCTATTGTTTTAAATAAATTCACCTTCCTACCAGTAATGTACACTTGGCACTATGAGAATTAAAAAATGTTCCCAATCTAATGGATGAATATAAAATGCTGTCTAATTGTTGTTTTCATTTGCATTGCCTTGATGATTAGTTAGAGGAGATATGTTTTCATAAGCTTTTTTTTTCTGTTTGGATTTCCTCTTCTGGAACTTAATATTCTATGCCCAGTATCTATTGGGTGAATTGGCTTTCTTATTGATCAGCGGTGTTCTGAATACTAATTTTTTTATTATATGTCACACATTATCTTTTTTCTTTTTTATGGCTTGTTATTTAATTTCATGAAGTTTTAAATTTTAATGTTTTCCAATTTGTCAGTCCTTTTCCTTTATGGTGTGCACTTTATGAGTTTTCTTTAGGAAATCTTTCCTTAACTTGCAATCATAGAAACTTGATCCTGTATTTTCTTTCTTTTTTTACCCCATTTTTTTACATTTTTTGAGTAACTACTGTCTTAGTTTACATTAGGGTTCACTCTTTGTGTTGTACAGTTTTATGGGTTTTGAAAAGTTCATAATGTCATGTGCCCACCATTACTGTATCATACAGAATAGTTTCACTGCTCTAACATTCCCTGTGCCCCACCTATGCATCCTTCCTTCTGGCCGAACTCTTGGTAACCACTGATCTTTTTACTGTCTATTATTGTTTTGTTTTCCCCAGAATGTCACATAGTTGGAATCATAAAATATATAGCCTTTTCAGATTGAGTGCCTTAACCTAACAATATGCATTTAAGGTTCCTCCATGTTTTTTTTTTCCTGGATTGATCCCTCATTTCTTTTTATTGCTGAATGAAATGCCATTGTATAGATATACCACAGTGGTTTTTAAAAATTTTGTTTCATTTTACCTATTCGCCTATTGATGAATATCTTGGTTGTTTCCAAGTTTTGGCAATTATGGATAGAGGTGCTATAAACATTCATGTGCAGGTTTTTGTGGGGATATAAGTTTTCAACTTTTTGGGGTAAATATCAAGGAGCACGATTACTGAATCATATGCTAAGACTATGTTTAGTTTGTAAGAATCTGCCAGACTCTCTTCCAAAGTGGCTGTACCATTTTACATCCCACCAGTGATGAATGAAAGTTCCTCTTTCTCCACATCTTCACCAGCAATTACTGTCTGTATTTTGGATATTAGCCATTCTATTAGGCATGTAGTGGTATCTCATTGTTGTTTTAAGTCGCAATTACCTAATAACATGATGTTGAACATGTCTTCACAAACTTGTTTGAAGTCTTTATATCTTCTTGATAAGGTGGCTCTTCTGGTCCTTTGCCCATTTTTAAATCGCTCATTTTCTTTAAAGAGTTATTTGCATATTTGGGTACAAGCCTTTTATCAGATATGTGTTATACAAATATCTTCTTCCAGTCTGTGTCTTGACTTTTCATTCTCTTAACACAGAGAAATTTTTCACAGAAGTTTTTAAGTTTAATAAAGTCTGTAAGCAGATAAAATAGGAGGTCCTCAGAGAAAGAAAACCAGGTATGGTTTCTTGATGTAAGAGAAGCCACTTTTAGCCTAAATCATTTTGTGATCTAAGCTTGGCCACAATGTTGCCCTAGAAAAAGTCTCAGTAATTATTGGTCTTAAGGGGACAAAGGAATGCAGGAACAGAGGAAAAGCAGTTAGGAAACAACAGTGCAGGTATAAAACAGAGCCCTAATTCCTCCTCAAGGGATATACATAACATGATACATGTCTTTGAGTTGTCCTGCAGGAACTAAGGCCCCCCTCCCAGGTGGAGTATGCTAACAACATGCTAAGACCCCAAACTAGTCAGAACCTGAGGAATGAAGATGTTGACCTTTTCTGACCTTCATGACTTCACTCAACTAAAGCTTGGACTCTGTTGATCTTTGCCCCAATTTGATGATGAATTCTCGGCTCAAGCCCCTTCATGAATAGGCATATACCTTTAGCTTAAAACTTCTCCAATTTTGCTGTTCAAGGAGACACTGCTTTGAGAAAGATCTCCAGTGTTCTCCTTACTTGCTGCAAGTAATAAATCCTCCTCCAACTCTTTGCCTTGGCTGTGCCTTTTGTCTTGACACCAACCAAAGAGTAAACTCAGTTTTTGGTAACAGCAGGATCAAAAAATTTTCCCAAATAGCAATTGTTCCAGTACCATTTATTGACTAGCCCATCATTTCCTCACTAACTTTTAATACCATTTTTGTCTTAGTCAAAGATCTCATATATTTGTAAGTCTCTTTCTGGAATCTTTATTATGTTCTACTGATCTATTTGCCCATTCCTAAACTGTTTATATAATAAATCTTGGTAGGATGGGTTCTCTCAACTTATTCTCCAAATCTGCCTCCCCCAGAAAGAATTATAGCAGTTTTTCTTTGATCTTAAGTTTTGGTATGAATTTTAATGTCAACAAGTTCTGTGAAAAAACCCAGTTGAGATTTAATTGTAATTGCACTATACTTACTGATTAGTTCAGTGAAAACAGATCCTTATAATAACTATCTTTTCTTATTTTTGAATATGGTTCATTTCTCCATTAATATAATTTCACCTATAAAGGTCTTACACATCTTTCATTAGTTTTATTCTTAGGTACATAATAGTTTTTTTTTTTTCAATTAATAGACACTTCTTTAAAATTATGGACCTGTGCAGTTCCCAAAGTAATTTTTGTAATCTGTTCTTAAATCATTTTACAACTCAAAACATAGTTTCAAAATTCTTAAAATGCCAACTGTTTAATAAAAAATACAAATTATTAAAAAATAAGAGATACTACCTAAAATGTGAAATTTAGTATACTGCTTATTTCTCCCCAAATTGGAAGGCATGCATAATTTACTGTTTCTTGTAGTATATGATTTAAAACTGAAAAGACTCAGTCTGGAAAATGTTGAATCAACTTTCTTGCCATCTATAAAACTATTTTCTTCTCCTTTCCAGTTTAAGTTCACCTTTATTGGTAGTGAGCTGCTTATTTTGCGATTTGATTTACAAAGGTAAGTAGGTTCTTTCTGAACAATCAGAATGTAAACTGATGCTAATGAGGTAATTAAACATTTTGAATGCAAATTAACCTGAGTCCAGTTACTGATTTAATTTACCACTAACAAAACGTTTTCACCATTTACCAAGCGCTGCAGGGAAGAAAGGTTGAGGTTAGATCTCAACCCATCTTCCTGAATCATAAGGAAAATTAAGAGGTCTCAGTAAATCACTTGTGGATTACCCAGTTTAGTAGTCCCCTAGCAGGGCAAATAGCTGCTGCATGGCAGTGAGACTAATGTACGAAGGTAGCCGTTTTAAGGTCTACTCAGGGATACCCTGAAATAGGCATGAAGCTGCTCTAGCGCTAAGCCCCCAAACTACTTCCTTTTCATCTTCTGCCCAGACTATAACCTGTTTTTCCCGACTCTGTATAATTCCAGTATGGTCAAACATCTGACCTTAAAAATAAATGTTTAAGTGCCCAAATATCTTAACTGTCCCAAAAAACCTGCTGACGGGAATTTGTTGCCAACCCACCCAACCATATGGTCCCCAGTACACAGCAGCACCGGGATGAAGGCGACCCAGTTAACCAGCTTGCCCAGCCCCAGGCCAAATTCAGAGGCTGATCCCAAGGTTAGTTTAGGACGTGTCCCTTGCTTTCCAGACAAACTCAGCCCTACTTCAAACCCAGACCCCGAAACCCTCCTGATCAGGTGAGCTAAAGCTGCAATGCCTTTCGTTCGGGTCTAGGCAGGGCTCCGGCTCATTCCGGAGGGGGAGCCCCTCGTTTTTCAGACTAGCAGCGGGCACAGCATCCTCCGTAACGGCCGGGTAGCGAGCTCGGCGCACCAGGCCCGTCACGCCCGGGCCTAGAAAGTCGGCCTTGGCCCCTGACGCAGCGGAGGCCCCGCCCCGCGCGTGACGCCAGCGTCAGGCCAGTCCCGGCATGCTCCGCGCCCGCCGGCGGCCGAGCGCAGAGGAGAGGAATTTTCCTCGTGAGCAGCCCAGGCTCAGTTCAGCCGCTGTCCAGACGTGGGTCGGCGCGACTGCCGCCTCCAGCCGTTCCCCTACCGCTCGCCCGTCCGCCTGAACGCCCCCAGCCCTCCCGCGAGGGCGCCCCGGGACGGAAGGATCCAGCAGCCTGTCGGCGCCCGCCGTTCTCGTGGTCGCCGTCGCCGTCGTCGTTGTGATAGTCTCTGCCGTCGTCTGGGCCATGGCCAATTACATCCACGTCCCGCCCGGCTCCCCGGAGGTCCCCAAGCTGGACGTCACGGTTCAGGACCAGGAGGAGCAGCGCTGCCGGGAGGGGGCCCTGAGCCTCCTGCAACACCTGCGGCCGCACTGGGACCCTCAGGAGGTGACCCTGCAGGTAACGCCCACACCTCAGCCCCCCAGTCTCTCCCGACCTTGACGCGGCCCTGGGGGTGCTCACCGTCCCTTCTCGTCCGCCTTGGCCCGGGAGGACCCACGGGAGCGTCTTCTGCCTCCGTTCTTTGGGGAGTGACCCTGTATTTCCTTCATCACATCTAGGAAGGTCACTCCCCCTTCCTTCACATTTGCTTACTGAGGTTGTCCTGGGGGCCGATTTTCTCTTTCCCGAAGGGGCTACATTAGTGACGCACCGATTCCACCTTGGGAAGGTTCCTGTTGATAGTTGCCCCTCCTCCCCCTCCCCTCTCCCTTCCAATTGCAAAACGGACCTTTTCCACTCCCCTTGCAAGGGGGTCCTCGCCCATCGGCCCAAGTCACCATCTCCTCCCCTTTCACAAATAATGCAGTAATTAATCCTCTCTGATCTTTTCCTTCCCCTCCCATCCCCTCCCCCGTTGGTGCACTCCCACTGATGCTCACCCTGCGTTTTATCTTCTCAAATCCTGGGATTGGCGAGAACACTTGATTCCAAAGTAACGACCATGGTCATCGTGCGTTACTCGAGTGGGTTCTTAGGTAGCCCCACACACATTATTTTACTTATATCGGTATTTCTGAAAAATTTTAAGTCATGTTGGTAAAACCAGCAGTATCTGGTGTTAGAATGATCAGTGGCTTCTGAATATTTCCTTTTCTTGAGCCACAGATAGACAAAAATTAGTGGGGGGAGTCCTTAAGAACATAGGCGTTTTCCAATAGCTTATTTCTAATAAGTGACGATTTAGTATACATGAAATTTATTTTGAATACTGATTTGTTTTTAACTTTCGGAGTTTCAGTTACTGTAGACAAAAATGAACCTCCTTTTCCCTTGCAAACACAGAGTAATTTCAAAGGCTGGCATATTTGAGGTTTGTTTCAAATCTGAGCAATAATGTAAGAATATTTCACTTGAAGTAGCCAAGTTATCTGCCTTGTTTGCTGACTGATTAATTTAAACATTGTTAATTGACTTAACAGTGTATCAGATTCTTTGCTAAAGTAGTCACCTATACAAAAATGAATAAAACATGAGCAGTGCCCCAGGGCCCAGAACAGTTCCTGACACTTCAAGCTTTCTTGAATATTGGCTTCAGTTCTTACCACCTAGAAGAGTTTTGAGCAGATTAAAAGGACCCGTATGTTTTGGAAAAAAGTTGTTCAACAAAAATTTTGAAAATTGAAGGAAGTGTTTGTTAGCCAAGTATATAAGACATAGTGAATCCAAAGTGATTTTCATGTGCAGTTTAAAAAAAATTATTATTTTCTTTAATTAAGGAACATTAGTTTAATTGAAACTTCCAAGTTGAAATTCTAGACTCCTTTAGTTTATTGTTCATTAACTTATTTGTAGTTTATTATAGATTTTTATATTTATTAAAATGATTTATATTCTAGCAGTCATTTGTAAGTTAAACAGATATTAATTAAAGGCATTGCTACTTCCTGGAACACTCTGGTACTGGCAAACCATATTACTTTTTTTGTGTGTGTGGGGGAAGTCACTAAGTCTATTTATTTATTTATTATTAGTTTTTTTTTTTTTTTTCAAATGGAGGTACTGGGGATTGAACCCAGGCGCTCGTGCACGCCAAGCATGCACTTGAGCTATACCCTCCCCTCTCCCATATTACTTTTAAAGCAGAGACTTTAGAGTTTGAAGCTTTGAAGCCTGGAATTTCAGATGATGCGTATGTTTGTAGAATAGTAGCAAATAGCAATCCAGAGGTACTGAGGGCCAGGTTGTGGGTTAGGTGATCTATATTTTTTATCATTTAATTGCTCAAAAAACAGTTGTAAGTAGGTACTACCTTTTTTTTTTTTTTGGTGAAACTCAGTGAAGTAAAGCCAGGATATATGTAAAAAAAGGGATAAAATGTGGTAACATTGAACTGTTTTTGATTGTTGGAAAGTACTTGGGGTTGAGTCTTGTCTGATATGTGTGTAGCAGCTTTTGACTTTTAAGACCTTTGGACTCATTATCCAAACTTCTGATATACTTATTTTTAAGTGAAGGTAAATACTACCATTTATTTTGCACTTAGGATGTTTGTTATTTAGAAATACAATCCCTTCACGAGCAAGCAAAGCTTTTGGTCTGGAAGCTGGGACAACTACTAAGCTTAATTGATGATTATTCATCTCTCAGTTTAGTAGATCTGTCTCTCACATTCTAGGTCATTATAAACTCTGCTTTTGTGATGATTGATTCAGGATTTCTTTAGTAAATGTCAATGGGAATACTTTCTTTTGAGCTTTGCTTTTATTTCCTTTGAGGTATAAAAATATAAAAGTCATATCTCACTTCAGAAGGGGAAGGGATGTACCATACAGTCAACAGATTAAACCAGGTGTCAGTAATATAGCCTATATTTTAAAAAGATTTTTTTTCTAAAATTCTTATGTGATTTAAAATACGCTTTAAACATACCTTAGAGGCTTACTCTAGTAATAACTTATTTTACCTGGCTCTCATTCCTGCCAGCTGAATTATTCAGAGCAAATTGGAAAATCCAGAAGCAAGCAAAAAAGACATAAGTGCATTCAAAATGAGAGCGGGCCCAGTCTTTGCTCAAAACTTATGGACACAGGGAATAATATATCTCATTTTAGATAAGGTCTTAACAAGCTTAATTTTTTTCCCCTATCTAGATGAGAATAAAGGAATACGATATGAAAGGAGTGGTTAGCTTTGCGGAGCGTAGCATCTGAGGATAGGCAGAGCAGATCTAAAGCAATACCAGTCGCAATGTTTTTTATTTAGCAATGTTTTACTGTTTGTGAAGAAAGCACTTTCACATACGTTTCTCTCAACAATCCTGCGAGCTAGATGAAGACAGTTAATGTGTATTTTATAGTTAATGAAACTGAACTTGTAGTTTGTAGTGCCAAATGAGAACTCATCTCATAAATTATTGCTCTTTGACTAAGAAAAGTTTATGTTCCTTTATTATGATCAAGACAGAAAAGCCATTTCTGTGCAAGATTAATTTCTTAAAAATTACAGCTTTGGCTCATAGGAAGATTTTCCCTTGGACATAAATTTGCATTACTTTTTCTACATGTGACATTTTAGAAAAGGAATTCACTTAACTTTCTTTTAAGACGGTTAGTATCTAATAGTAAAGTATTTGAGTGGGTGTTAGGCCCTAAGACTACTTGACTACAGCTAAGAGACGTGTGTATGATAATGTCTGAGAGGCTCCCATGTATTTTGATAACATGTGACCAAAAAGTCAGGAGCCTGACGTGCTAGTTCATTTTCAGGTATTGACAGCTGTGTGACTTAGACTGAGCAAACCGCTTCACTTCTCCCTGGGGCCTCAGCATGATGTAGTGGAAAGAGGATGGGTTTTGAATCCTGATTCCAGCCATTTGTCACCTTTGACAAGTTTAAAAATCTCTATAAAGCGGAATTACTATGGAGGGGGAGGAGGGTATACTCAAGTGGTAGAGCGAGCGCATGCTCAGCATGCGTGAGGTCCTGGGTTCAATCCCAGTACTTTCTCTAAAAACAAACAAATAAATGAATAGACCTAATTATACCAGCCCCCAACTAAAAAAATGGAATTGCTGTCTACCTTGGAAAATAGTAGATCAGTAGAGAATAGTAGACTTTAACTACTATACTACTAACAGTAATATTACTACCAGTACTAGTTTTACTACTTTACTATTAATCGTAGAATATCAGGAAAATTCAATGAAATACATAAATTTGTACATAGTATGTTTTAGTACTACATGCCTCCATCTCTCAGCTCCAGCTTCCTCTTGGCTCTCCCCTCACCATTTGTAAGAGGAAAATTGATCTCAAAGAATTCTAAGCTCCTAAAATTTAGTAATCTTAACAGGTGTTTTTTGTACTAGGCATAACTAATTTTCAGCAGCCTTGCTTTGTATGACTAACTATAGCAGAAGGTAGGTGTGGGAGAATGGAGGAGGGAAGGCTTCATACAAGAGACGGTACCTGAACTGAGCTTGGAAGGAAAGATAGATGGAATGGGGAAGTATTTCTGGGCAAAGAAAAACTGCTTTCACAAAGCTAGACTATGAGTATCTTGGGCAGAATGGTGTGCGAACAAGAAAAGAAGTAGGAGTGATTTTCAGAAAAGTGATTGGTTAGGTATGAAGGTTCTACACCTCATTAAAGAGGTGGTATTTTATTATCTAGGACACAATGGGAAGCTGTTGAATGTTTTTAAGCAAGTAAGTTATATCATGTATTTTTTAGAGATGGGCAGGTTACAATGTAGGCAGCATCTATTGAAGGGAATGTTTTGAATTGGGGAATAAGTGATCCCTTGGGAAGGACATTGGTTTTAACACTGGCAGTTACCACCTACTGAGGATGCTAAATCCGTATATGGGTTAAAACCACTACAGTTTAAAAAGGTGACTTAGAATAAGATGTGATAGGATAGATTAGAGAGCATTGCAAGTAATAAGATAAGCATTATCTTGTGAAGCTTGTTTTAGTTTTATATAAAAGTATGTATGTACTGAATTAGATGATAAATATATTTTTCTGTATATTGCATTAAAAACATTTGTGAAAGACAACCTAGGAGAGACTGTTGGTACAGAAAAGAGATGCTGGGATCCAAATTAGGACAGTGGCCTTGAAGATGGAAATAAGGTATAGATTTGACATTTCAGAAAAATAAATGTGCAGGACTTGTTAATTGCTTGCCGGTGAGGGAGAAAGCGGGCAGCTTAAGGGTTTGTGTGTGTCTGTGGGTGACAAAGATAGGAAAGTAATAAAAGAACTACATTTAAGGAATCAGGTTATATTTCTCATGATTTTGTCTTAATAGGAATTACTTTAGTTAACAGATGGGCTATAAATAGATAAATTTCTATCACCCTTTTAAAAATTGTGAGATACAACAAACATATAGAAAAATGCATGAAACATTAATTATTGTGGAACAAATACCTTTGTAACCCCAGCCCAGGAAAAGAAAGAAGATATTACCAGCAACCCAGAAAATCTCCCATTTCACTTCCTTCTCCTAACTTCTCTCTGCATCTACCGGTAATCACAATAGCAGTTAAAAAAAAAAAAAATTAAGTTAACAAAACAGGATATTTTGAATTAGTCACTTTTTCCAGTATTCTGAGAAAATAATACACTAAATACTGTGTCAGTACTCTGGGAAAATAATATAGTAAGTGTGTGAAGTTTTTGATAAGGGGCTATATATGGACACGAAGTAACTTAGTTTTATTGAAAAGATGTACCAACCACAATGTTAAACCTTTGAACAGGAAAAATGACCCCACTTCCTATTCATATTTTATTGAAGAAATCAACTGTTTTATTTTATTACATTCGACTTGTCCCTGAAATATTTTACATAATTGTAATTGACCCATATGTACAATTTTGTATTCCTTTTTTTATGTAGCCTTTCATAAACATTTTTCCATGTTTGTATGGGATTGACCACAATTTTTGAAAGCTACATATTATTTGGTCATGTTAAACATCGCGTGACTTAATTATTTTTAAAATGAGGTTTTTAAAAATTTCTGAAGAGGGAGTATACAGAAGAAAATTAGAACTCATATTCTATATAAACCTGTTGATTTTGTTTAAAAAACTACAAATGATACATGCCCTTAGTAAAATATTTAAAACATAATCAAGGCTGTAAAATGAAGGGTAGAAAGTCCAACTCCCTCAACACCAAGTGATTCTCCCCGAATGTAATTTTGTGAACAGTTTCTTTTGAACTTATAAAAAATTATCAAATTATAGATTTACTAGCATACATTGTCTACCTGTGTTTATAAATATAGTAAATATAACTATATTCTTTTTTGTATACATAATTAATTTTATTCTATGATTTCATCATGAGTTATTTCGTTGTTTTGTGTTACAATTTATGTAGTTATCTACAAACTTGTGAAGAGCTTAATGTGTGTCAGGCACTGTTGTAAGCGCTTCTGTGTGTATGAACTCATTAATCCTCGTAAGAATCTATAAAGTAGATTCTGATATGCTGATACTAAACATGAGTTTAGTGAATGAAGCTCATACAGGTTAAGTGGCCTGCCTGAGGTTACAGATACATAGCTAGAATTTAAACTCAGGTCGTCTTGCTCTGTAGCTCATCTGCTGAATAGTACTGTCTTAAATACTTGACAAACTGAAAAGGAGATCCATGAGATTTGTACTAGTTTTTTCCCCTCCTTTGAGGTGGAATTTTATTTTTCTAGCATATACCTAATACAGTACACATATCTAGTATGTGCCTATTATATTTTAATTGTAGGTTTTGGAAAGTTCAGCACATTCAATTACTTGCTGGTTTATATATGTGGTGGAAACTACCAAGAGCAAAAAGCATCATCCATACATCTTTAAAGTCGGAAATCTCTATCAAGAGATCACCAGGAACATACCAATAGCTGAACAAATTGGGTTTATTACTCCCTGCAGTTAAGGAAGATTTATTCCATAGGGAGTGGTTTGACTCTCAGTGAGTGAGTGTTAGAAAGGACTTACAGGGTTTGGATTTGTCTGGTGATTTGGAAGAGGGTTCAAGGAAGCGAGGCTTTCCTCTGGATTGGGTGCTGTCAGGAAGGGAGGGGGGCAAGTCTATGACTGAGTAGTTTATCTTACCTAGAAGACTGGAGGAGTGAAGCAGGTCAAAGCTGCGACTGGAAGAGGAGCAGGAGTCTCTCATATTAGCCAGAATAGGGTGATGTCTGGTCATTTTTGTGGTTTGGAAAATTGTCATAGTTTTGTCTATGTTCAGACATGATTACAGAGTGGTTTTGTTTTTGTCTTGATCCATTATGACCACAGAATGGCCTCCTCTGTTGTTGGTGTTTTGTGAAATTGCTTATGTTCAACAGAATCTCAAGGCCTTGCTGTGTGTGTCAGGTCAGTTCCTAGCTATTGGGCTCCTTTTGTTTCTCTCATGAGCTTAATTTTTTACACATGTAAACTAGATTCATTGCAGGAAAAAAAAGTAAGAAAACATACAGTAGCCGAAAGAAAGAAATTTAAACTACTTAAGAGAGAAACAAGAAAGCAAGAAATAAGATTTAAACTACCTAATATTTTTATTGGATATCTTTGCAGACATTTTAATTCATATTTATAGATAAAATATTTTTATAGATGAAGTTACATTATTCGTATATTTAGTTTTTCATCCCAGGGATTTATTGTTACTATCATTTCATTGCAAATACGTGACTGTGCAATAAAATATGTTAGTGTTATTGGAGTTGTGATCCTATGTCATTATTATAAATGTCTATACAGTGTTTAGTGATCTTATCCAGTAATATTATCCATTTCTAGTCCTTTTAAGTGCATATGTCTTTATGTGTATTTTTCTGTATGTACACATAAATGTACATTATAGCATGCACAATTAAGGAAATTTATTATTATAGGCAAGAGTGAGAGAATGCATTTGTTATAAGCTAGGTCAAGATGACATTAATATTCTACATGAATTCTAGTGTTTAAGTCCCTACTATTTGTTATGAGGGTATATAAAACATAGATTATGAGTCCTGGCATTTGAGGAGTATAGAGTGTCATTCATTATAAGCAGTTCAGAATGTTAGTTTCTCAAACTTTGTTACAGTAATTGAAATATTTTATCCCTACATGACATCTGAAGAAGTTACAGAAAAACATGTGTGAATTGATATGGCATTTTAATAAGAAATAACATGCTTTTACAGGACAGTAGCCATTGCTTTTTCTTTCTTTTTAAAAATGTTGCTCCTTTTATGTCTGATTACAGTCTTAAAAGACACTCACTGTAGACATGGTGGAAAAACAGGAAGAAAATTAAAATGACCTGTATTCCCATTAGCCAGAGATAATACTAATGTTATATGATGTTTGATATATATATGTAGACAGAGTAGATAAACAAGGTCCTAGTGTACAGCACAGGAAACTGTATTCAATGGCTTGTAGCAACCTGTAATGAAAAGGTATATATACCTGTATATGTATAACTAAATCACTATGCTGTACACCAGAAACTAATACAACACTGTAAATCAAAAATTAAAATTAAAAAATGTTTAGAAAAAGAAATAGCGTGCTCTTCAGCGTAGATCTTAATAAAATGATGATTGGAATTGAGTTTTAAGTGCATATGCTTCTTGCCAATGTCTTCCTACATATAATCTTTTTGAAATCTAGGCGGAAAGCAATGTTTGTATGTTTCTGCATATATGAAAAACAGATACTCAAAATAAGTTTTTTCACATTAGCTCATAAAATTTATCTGTATTAGGTGAATAAGGGTAACAGTCAAATCTGTATATAATAAAAAATATAAAAATTTGTTAGAGTTACACTAACTTTAGTAAATACTTTCTTTCAAATTTTACCTGAAGATCTAATCTGAAGCCTTTTCAGATGTCATTACAACAATCTTGTGAAAATAAAAATATTTACCCTCTTTCTCAAGCATTAGTTAAATGTGTTTACGGTTATAACTTACCCTCTGTGCACTATTCCTGGTCTTTCCTAGTTGTCTTGGGAAAAATGTCCTTAACTCTTGGTTTCACTTTTACCTCTTATCCCTTTATTCCACCTGAGAGCCTCCAAAAGCTCTGAATTATAATTGAGTAAATAGAAAGTTAGTTTTAGCGTCAAACTAGTGTAGAGGAAAACAAAAGTTGCACTTTTTGAATAGAGTTAGAGAATTAATATTACTAATGATCTGTTTGTATTTTAGTATGTAATTTGTGCTCAAATCTAAAAAAGGACTTTAAGTACTTGACTTAAAGCTCTTGAAAAGTCCCCAAACTGCCTTTTAGAAAATATCAGAGAAATCTTTAGCTACTTCTCTGTGTTCCTCGAATTAAGGTTGTTCTTTTATTAGCTGTAGTTTTCAATTTTAAATTATAACCTGAATATTTAAAACAATGTCTAATGCGTATTACATTAAGTAATCTTTGAAAATAACATTTAAAATATAGTTTTTTATAAATTGGAGATTTACTGTAAGTTATAGTACATTATATGTATGTATTTAAAATTGTGAACGTTATTAAGGACTTTATGTCACATACTGTGCTAGCAAGAAAGCCATTTTCCCTATCTTCAGAGACTTTCTAATCTATTAGACATAGGAGGGAGAGAGTGTGTATTGTGTACACACACACACACACACACACACACACACACACGCCTACACATTTGTAATGATTCTGGTACAAAGCAGTGAGATACAATAGGTTTTTTAAAAAAATTTTCTTCTTCCAGCTTTACTGAGACATACAGCACTGTATACTTTTTTTTTTTTTTTTTTGGTGGAGGGGGGAGATAATTAGGTTGTATTTATTTATTTAGCTATTTTAATGGAGGTATTGGGGATTTAACCCAGGGCCTCGTGCTTGCTAGGCACACTCTTTACTACTGAGCTGTACCCTCCCTAGATTGTATAGAAATACTGGAGATTGAATAATTAATACTTTTAGATCAAAAAAGACAAAATGTTGTAGGAATTAAGGGTAATATATTAAACAGTAGCATTCCTTTTTGTTTAAATCGAGAATTAAAATAATAGCTATGTTAGGCAAAAGTATTTAAAAGTTGTGTTAAAAAGTAGGTATTTTCATTCATCTAGTATTTAATTATTTTTAGCTTATCTCCTATTCCTTAAAAGTAAGTAATTGTTTTTTCCCCATCTCTCTCTCTTTTTTTGGACAGCTTTTCACAGATGGAATCACAAATAAACTTATTGGCTGTTATGTGGGTAATACAATGGAGGATGTAGTCCTGGTGCGAATTTATGGCAATAAGACTGAACTATTGGTCGATCGAGATGAGGAAGTGAAGAGTTTCCGAGTGTTGCAGGCTCATGGCTGTGCACCACAGCTCTACTGTACCTTCAATAACGGACTGTGTTATGAATTTATACAGGGAGAGGCACTGGATCCAAAGCATGTCTGTAACCCTGCCATTTTCAGGTATATTTCTTTTTCTTAATAATTTTTCCTTTTGAAAAATGAGAGTATTAAGTGCACTAAGGAAATATTTTTCAAAACTGCCTTTTCTTCCTTTGAGCAGCTGTTTGGTTAACTTAGAAACTTCCTTTAGTTTGGGGTTTGTTTTGTCTTGTTTTTGCTAAAGAAGAAACATTCCATCTGCCATTCTTATAGCTAACTCTTTGCAAAAGAAAGGACTGTGAGCAGTGTTACCTGAGCCTGCTGCAGAGCGTCAAGGCTTCCCCTTCATTTTTTAAAGCAGTGCTTGAGTTAAAGCATTACATATTTCTTATTACTAAGTTTTGTTACTCAGCTGCTCATAGTTTGAGTTCTTGCTTATTAAGATTCTTTTCATTCTTTTAATGCTTCTTTGTTACTCTTTAAACTTTTAATTATTTAATTCAGAATACTATGTTTTCTGTAGAATAATGTCTTGCATATGCTTGATCATTTTTCTAAAATTGCTGTCTTTTAAAACTCTCTTTCTGCTCTTGAAAACTTGTAAATGGGCTTGATTTGAAAACAACAAGTTCATTTGTAGTTTAAAAGTTCTCAATGATTTTGGTCTCAAGACCCTTTTACAACTCTAAAAGATTATTGAGGACCCAAAGAGCTTTTGTTTATATGAGTTATATTTATCAATATATACCATGTTAGATATTAAGGCAGATTTTTTATAATAAAAGATTATCAAGTGCATATTTTTTTAGCTGTTATGTGATGACATCATCACAGCAGTTCATGTAGCTTCTCAGAACTACACCGTATACTCATTAGAAAATGAGAGTGAAAAAAGTGAGTAATACTTTATGAAAATAGTTTTAACCTCATAAACCTCCTGAAAGGGACTAGGGTCTAGGGATCCTAGATTACATTTTGATACTTGCTGAGTTAACGCACTGGTAAAAACAGAATGGACTGGTATCATTTATTTATTTTAAACCTGTTTCAAATCGTATTTTAAGGTATTTTGGCATAGGAATCTACTTAAATCCTAGTTTTTAGTTGTCAGATATGGTCTCTTCTCTTACATGAGTGTGCTGTTTAGAATATGTTGAAGGATCCTGATTAATTTATGTTTGTTCTTTTGTGTTAGAATTTTTTTGTAGTCTTCAAGTTTGCATGTAAGTTATTTATTTATAAACCCTCAATCTTGTTCATTGTGGTTGAGAAATATCTATGTAACAGGATTAAAAATGAATAGATGCATAAATTACACCAAAGGAAAAGCTGGAATTAGATTCAATTACAAAAAAAATATATTCCATGATATTGTTAGAGAAGGGACATACGAGCTTCCTAGTAACTAAAGCAGGGAGGAAAATACTAGTTTTAAGAGTCAATGTCCAGAAGATTTAAGAAAAAAGTTGTTTAAGACTAATACTGTTTTCACTGGTGTAGCAGTCTTAGCTGACTTTATAAAAACCACGTTTTCATACATTCTACTTTGATATTCTTAAGCTCTCTTTAATATACTGAATTTAAGCTTTCAGTTGAACTGCTGGCAATGGTACTGTCTGCTGCTCAGAAGTTCATATTCATGAGGTTTTCAACTCATTTTACTATTACATGATGGAAACTGGATGTCTGGAGCAGTTTTTTCTCTTTCAGTGATGGTGGGAAGTTGTGGGATCAGGAGCCATGTGAGATTCTGTTTTAGGCGGTATAGCTCTGTCCCTAAGAGTACACTGTGGAGCCAGATTGCCTTACTCAGTTTTATGAACTGTGACTTTGGGCATACTACTTATATGTTTTCTGCCTTTATTTCCTCATCTAAACAATGGGATTAATAATAGTTTCTACCTCCAAGGTTGTTGTAAGGATGTAAAAAGCTTAGAACAGTTCCTGGCACATAATAAACAGTTAGCTTTTATAATTATTGTTTTTCTTAAGACTTTTCACACCGTTATCAACTTCTACAGAACTTCTAACAATTTGAACATTAACTGAAGAAAGTTTTAAAATGCTACTTAGGCAAATTATCATGGATATTACCAATCTATTGTCTTTGTTATGCTTTTAGGAACATACCTTGAATTTTAAAATTCAGACAGACTTTTATGCTTTTGAAAACTAGCTATTATGGCATATAGTGTTCCTTGAGGTGGGAAAGCAGCATATGGATGTGGCATAGCAAATATTTATTGCCACTACCCCTCCCTGCACCCCCGCCTCCAGCCCTTGGTTTGTAACAGACAATACTAACCTATTTTGAAATTCTTTCTTCCTGAACCTAGATGAGACCTCAGAATCCTTCAGCTAGACAGTTTTAGGTATTTATTACCCATTGGTTCTCTCTTGTTTTGGTTTTATTTTAACTTCCTTGCAGAGATCATTTTATACTAAAAATTCAGGATTTATTTTTTTCACTAATACTGAATAACAATAGTAATGCATATATTACAGTTCTGTTACTTGGAGAGATAATAAAGTGATGATGGTGGCTAATTCTGATATAGCACTTAATTGGCTGGATACTGTTCTAAACACCTTATGTATATTAATACATTCAACTCATAACAATCCTAGGGGATAGGTAATATGATCACATTTTAATAGATAAGAAAAGTGAAGTGCAAAGATTTTACGTAATTTGCCTAAGATCACATGACTAGTGAAAGTACAACTCCAAAGAATACTAATGGTGAGTAACTACCTTTCTACTTACTTATTGAGAAAAGAACATAAAATGTAAGGAAAATAGTAAAGCCTTTGTAATACCACTTATAATAATTAACTTGTTATGAAAATTTGTATAAAGTGAATAGACTCAATAAGAAAATAAATGATTTGTTTTCCTATTTATTGATTTCTGATCTTTTTATATAATTAATTATCATTAAGCTCACCACAGAATTGCTGTTCTAACAGGAAAGCTTTTCATAATTGATCTTTTAAAGCTACCTTAAGTGGAGAAATTTAGTCTGTGACAGACAATAACCTTGGGAAAAAATAAGCTAAATAGTATACAGAGGAACAGAAACAGTTTTCAAAGAAGTACAGATAGTTTACTTTGGTATAGTTGGGAAGTTAGGCAATGTTTAACTGTGATAACATTTGAACTGGACTTTAAAGGATGAGGCAGAACATGGAGAAGGCTGAGGGAGATGACAGGTTAAAGACTGAGTTGCATCAAGTTAATGTTTAAGTAGTAATTTGATTTACGGAAATTTATTATGACCTTTCAGATTTTTTACTTGAACTTTTCTGTAGCAGTCAAATATTGGAGAGACCTTAAATTTTTTTTTTTTTTAATTCAAAGGTGTTTGGGAATTTTCTGATCAGATATTTCTCTAAAACTTGCCTCTTGGCTGGGAATCCTGCCTGAGATTTAATTAAAACCAGCCAGCAATAGACATATTGGGAGAAATGCAGTTTAAAATGAGTTATATTGCACACTTATCAAGGAGCATAACCAAAAACACCAACTTCCAGTACTGAGGGTGTTGTAGTGGAACTGGTACACTGAGTTGCAAGTAAAATTGGTAATGTTCTCTTTTGGAAATCGATAGGGCAATATACAGTAACTCATTAAAAAAGCTATATGCTTGTTTCTGTCACAACAGCTCTTACGTTTAGCTATAACTAAGGTATATCAGCACAAGTAAGTGTTTACATAACTATTGAAATGATGATTTTGAATATTGTTTAAAACATGCAAAATGTCTGATGCAGGGCTAAGAGGAAAAAAATCAGCTTAATAGTTGAACTGTGGCTACAATCAGGCAATAATTTGCTTATGTGAAGACTCAAGGGGAGTTTGTAAAAAAAAGAAATAAATTCTGGTAGGAAGGTAGGATTAGGGATTTTTTTCCAGTTTCAAAAAATGCCTATTCTTTTTATAATGCTCTTAATTTTTTAAAAGCTTCCAAAAGGGGGAGCAATTAGTGAGTATTAGTGGGTATTGGAGGAGATTTTCTGAAGCCTTGAGATTTTCAAGCATTTGGCTTTATTGAGTATGGGATTTTAAAGTAGCATTTGCCTTGATTTTAGTGCAGTAAACCTTACTTACTGAGACTAGGTAGAAGGACCAATCTATGATAGTGGAAATCAGAAATCTTTAATTTTTTATTGCCCTTTTGTATATACAAAAACAAATTAATAGTTTATTAAATAATGTTAAGTTACTTTAGTAAAGAGATGTTTTTAAAATAGTTTTTTCCTGTTGTATATAAAATTTACTTCTAGAAGGCAAAGAGCTCTAATCAAGTGTTTTTAAGAACTATATTCTTTTTTAATGACCATTTATTTAATTAAATTTTTTCTTTTTAATTGTGATAAAATAGATATAGCAACATTTACCATCTTAAATCATTTTTAAAGTATACTGTTCCATAATACATTCATGTTGTTGTACAGCTGGTCTCCATAGTTCTTTTCATCTTGCAAAACTAAAATTTTATATGCATTAAACAACAGCTTCCCATTCTCCCCTACCCCTATCCTTGGCAACCATCATTCTGCTTTCTATCTGAATGAATTTGACTCTAGGTACCTTTTGTAAGTGGAATCTTACTTTTGTCTTTTTGTGGCTGGCTTATTTCACTTAGCACAATGTCTTCAAGGTTCATCCATGTTGTAGCATGTGTCAGACAGAATTTCCTTTTTTTAAGGTGGAATAATATTCCATTATATGTATGTACTGTGTTTTGTTTATCCATTAATCCATGGATGTACATTTGGGTTTCTTCTACTTTTTTGTTTTTTTTTCACAATGCTCTTATGAATGTGAGAGTGCAAATATCTTTTTGAGACCCTACTTTCAATTCTTTTGGGTGTATAACCAGAAGTAGAATTGCTAGGTCATACAGTAATTCCATTTTTAATACTTTTAGGAACTGCTATGCTGTTTTCCATAGCGGCGGCACCAATTTACATTCCCACCAATAGTGCACAAGGGTTCTGATTTCTCCAGGTCCTTCCTAACACTTTTTAGTTTCTTTGTTTTTTTGATAGTAGGCATCCTAATTGCAAGAAGGTAATGTCTCATTGTGCTTTTGATTTTTATTTCTCTAATGATGGGTTAGTCATGTTTAGCATCTTTTCTTATGCTTGTTGGTCATTTGTGTCTCTTCTTGGAGGAAATGTCAATTCTAGTCCTTTACCAATTTTCTAGTTGGATTATTTATTTTTTGTTGTTGAGGTATAAGAGTACTTTATATATCCTGGCCATTAACCCCTTATCACATGTATGACTTACAAATACTGTATATGTATATGATTTAAGGAAAGTATTAAGGAACTTCTTTCTTTTACTTGTGGATATCCTGTTTTCCAACACCAAGTTTTGAAAAGACTGTCCTTTGTCTTTGAATGGTCTTGGCATCCTTATTGAAAGTCATTTGATCATAAACTTGAGGGTTTATTTCTGGGCTGTTTGTTCAATTGGTCTATATATCCATCACTGTGCCACTACCACTGTTTTGATAACTATAACTTTGTAGTAAGTTTTGAAATCAGGAAGTGTGAGTCCTCTAACTTTTTCCCCCAGGTTGTTTGAGTTATCTGGGCTTCCTTAAAATTATATTTGAATTTTAGGGTGGATTTTTTTCTATTTATGCAAAAAATGCAGTTGGGATTTTGATAGGAATTATTTTGAATCTGTAGATCATTTTGGGTAATATTGACATCTTAACAATATTATCTTCCAGTCCATGAACATGGGATGTCTTTCTGTTTGTTTCTGTGTTTAATTTTTTTCAGCAGTCTTTTGTTTTAAGTGTAGAAATCTTTCACCTCCTTGGTTAAGTTTATTCCTAAGTATTCTTTTTGATGCTGTTGTAAATGGAATTATTTTCTTAATTTTCTTTTTGGATTACTTATTGTTAATGTAGAACTACAACTGATGTTATATATTGATTTTGTGTTCTGCCACTTTGTTGAGTTCATTTACTAATAAAAACCATTCATTTTCTTAACAAAGCCATCCTTCACAAATTGCATGTTTTGTTAAAGCCCAATTAACTTTAGATGAATATAGAACTTGTAAATAGGATTTACTTATTTTTTAAATCTGTTAGCAAAGCCTATTTTTAAATATGTAGCTGCTATGCTTGCAATTGAACTATACTTATTTCCATGAGGATATTTGTATAATACATGGATTTTCTTCCTTTCCTTGTTAATTTTGCTGTAGAAAAGATAGACCAACAGTTCTGAGAAATTGACTTGAATTCTAGATTTTGAAAGAAGGCTTATACAAGATATGACTTGTCAGAGAACAAAGACTATTTCAAGTGGATAGTCACTTTGTTTTTCTATAGCAAGGCATTAATTTTGGTACAATTCTTATTATTTGAGATTTTTAAAAAATCCAGGGTAGATTTTAACCTACCTGACAATAAATCTAAAGTGGTAGAATTCTTTGGTAAATTTCTAAATCCTGAGTCTGTTGCCAGGGTAATGTCTCTCATTCATTAAATATCTAGTGCCTTTTCTTAGTGCTGAATGCTAAGATAGAATAAGGCATGGTCTTTGCCCCTTGTAGAATAACTTAGTGACAGTATTTATCAAAACTGTTAATAAAGCAGTTTCAACTATTGCTATTTTTATTTGCTGCTATTTAGAAAAATTACATAGGAAAATGCTATGAAACATTTTAAACAACACTGAATATATTTTTGCCATTATGTAAACATGATACTATCATTTAATACTAATTTTGTCCCTTATATAATCAAATTCTGTTTTAACAGTGCACCTATAATAAGGCACATATGTCTGTAATTTACTTTTAAGATATTACATTAGCTCTTAAGTTTTGATACACATTTTTGTAAATATTAATTTTGTTATTGTATGATGATCATTAATATTTTAGTTTGTTTTCCATTTAAGTAGGTATATATCATGTTATATAGAACTGTTTTTAAAATTTCATATAAAATTTTATTGTTTCACCTGTAATTTTAGAAATTTGTTCAAAGAAGAAAATTACATTTGATAATTTTTGATAAATATCAATATCATTTGGAAAATTTTGCCTCTTTCATTCCATAGTTTAATATTTCCATTGTAACTAGTAGGAAATTGGTATGAGATAGGAAGTTAGTCTTCAGGATCTTTGTATATGAGTACAAATGTGAAATTCATGCTGTCATTATTGAACTTACATCTTTAAATTTAGTAAATTTTTATGTAAATTTTTTTCTGGTATTCAGGGCGTATCATGTTAGATTTGAAGAAGAGTTAAGATTGTGTAATAGGCCAGTAATTTGATTTTCCTTGTAAGGAAGCTGAGACTCAGAGAAGTGAAATGATTTGCTTAAGTTTAGACTGAAAATGCAGTGGCAAAGCCCGATGACAGCCCAGCTAGCTCTGCAGCACTAACTGCAGTGCCCTGCAGTGCTAACTGCGGTGCCCTGCAGTGAAGGGCCTTGGCTTCTGCGTCACGTCACCAGTTCAAATCCTGGCTCAGCTCTGGCGAGCCCCCATTCCTCTAGAAAAACTGACACTCAGAATTAGTAGGTGCTTTTTCTTCTAGCAGCTGTTCATGTTCAACAGATTCAGTTATCATCTAAGAGCCCTTTGGAGTCGTGGCCATGATATTTTATTCACTTTTGATGTATTTACCATAGAATTGTCATTCCGGACGCTCCTAGCTGAATAACTTATATACAGGCAACTTCTGAGACTACATTTTGTATTTTGCAAATTAGAGTCTTCTACAAACTCTGGGGTAAAACTATAAAAAAAAGACATTATGATTTATTTTTAAAACAGCAAATAAAATTTGTTAGTATTGAATTCCTGTTCTAATATGTGATGCTTCTCCTGAATTACATTCAGAACAGTGGTATAGATTGCCCTGTGAGTTTTATGTAACGTGGATTACCTTTCTTCAAGCCTCTTGTCCCAGCTTCCATCCTTAAAATTTTAAAACCAGTTCTTACACACACACACACACACACGTACATATGTATACATACATACATACATACACATGTGTGTGCATATGTATGTGTGTATTTGCACTCTTCTTTGTTTTGATTTTGTTATCACTTGGCTTTTTCATGAAGTTTCCTAGTGCTTAAAGTACTGTATGTTCATTTGGGCCTAGCTTTCTATGCATGTATGAGAGATTGGCATAAAAATAGAATTTTTTCCCCTGTATTCTTGTAGAATATGTGCTCTTAGGGAAATTCAGCTAAGTAATAATTATTTAATTTATATAAAAATGTTTATTTGCTGATTTGAGAGGTATGAACCAAAACACACATACCTAAAAAGATCACAGATTTTAATATTTTGGTAATGAATTAGGACTCTTGATTGAGGATGATAATTTGAAAATTCAAATTGACTCAAAGAAGAAGGAATTTGTTGATGCATGTATCTAAGAATACTGAAGTCAGGCATGGATAGATCCAGGTGCTCTAGCAGTGTCATTAGGAATATCAGTCTCTGTTTTATTGTGCGTTAGCTTTATTTTCTGGCAAGCTTTAAGAAGGGCAAATATAATATCAGCAGTTTCTGACTTGTCAGTTTGCAGTGTATGTGTTGTAGGGATGCGGCGTATGTTCCTCTTTTCCTGATAGCTGCAATCAAAGTCAGTAGCTTCAACAAGAGCCCTGGGGACAAATCCTTTTGCCCTAGCTTGGGTTATATGTCCTGAACCAGTCACTGTGGCCTGAAGGTTGAATACTCTGGGCAAGTCTGTGTCATACGTTCTCTCCTAAAGTTAGCGGTGCAGATGGAATAGGGAGTTAGGATCGAGATCAGCTCAGTATGAAGCACATGAACTGAAAGTGAGGAGATGGAAGTTTCACCGAAGGAAAATCAGGACTCTTAGGTAGATAGAAATATTCATTGTAGTGTAAAAATATGATAAAACTGTTACTTAATCACAGATTGGTGAGGGATTACTACACTGCTAGATTCCCTGTGTGCCTTAGTTAGGTGGTTTTTGCATATTAAGTTCATCTGGGAATCTTTTAAAAAACAGCTTGATGCCCTGGCTGTACCCCGAAACAATTAAATTAGAGTTTCTGGGGGTAGTTGGGTAGTGCTCAGCCTCTGTGTTGTTTTTTTTTTAATTTTCATAGGTTGATTTCAGTACATAGCAAAGCTAATGTTTTTCAGAGAATTTCTTGTTAACACAGTTACAGAAATTAATTCATAGAACCTGTTTATCTGCCCACTTTTTTACTTCAGTCCCTTTTGCCCTTTAACGTCAGTGACTTCAAAAGCAGAATTGGGCATTATATCAGTGCTCCTCGAACTTTACAGTGGATTAAGATCACCTGTAAATCTTGTTTAAAATGAGGGTGCTGGGTCCCACCCCTGAATCCTGATTGAACAGATCCGAGGCAGAACCTCAGCCATCCCTAGGTGGCGCTTTGTTGTACACCCTTCAGCTGTACTTTGAGGAATATTATGTTAGATGGCTAGCATCTTGAAAATTTGCGATTTTTAAGTTCTTTTTTTGGTAGATGACTGTTAAGTCACTTTTCTACCTACAATTCTGTGGGCTGTATTGTCATTTATTTCTTATTTCTGTTTGGTATGCTTATTCCTCCTTTAACATTTGCTGTGCTAAGTTCTGTAGGTACAAAGATAGTGTATACACAGCTTCAGATCACTTTGTTGTTGTATCAGGATTGATTCTAAAATCATAAAATCCTAACGTTTCTGCAGAGAATTGGTTAACACCCTTATAGAAATCAGCTCTTAGAACCTGTGTTTCTGCCCTGTTACCTTTTTACTTTAGTCCCTTTTGCCCTTTTACTTCAGTGACTTCAAAAGCTCAAAGTTAAAACGACTCAGTACAATTTAAATGTATCAGTGATTAATGTCTAAATATGTGCCTTGAAGTGATTTATAGTTGTGTGTTGTTCTGCTGATCCCAAACACTGTATAAACAAAATAGGCTGCCTACTTCCAGATACTCATCCTCTTTTAGACATAATACTTAATTGCTGTATTAATTTTAGGCATTTCTTCCTACTTATGCTTTAAACATTTGTTTGCCTCTCCTTGTGAGAGTTGGCTTGCCATATTATTTTGAATCTTATATATGGTAAAAATAAATCATATTATAAGATAAATGCACCCTAATTATTTTAGTTTACCTTTGTGTAGATATGAACTGTATGGTGCTTAACATTTTCTTTTTATGTTTTGTTTTTAAACAGGCTAATAGCACGTCAGCTGGCTAAAATCCATGCTATTCATGCACACAATGGCTGGATTCCCAAATCTAATCTATGGCTAAAGATGGGAAAATATTTCTCTCTCATTCCCACAGGATTTGCAGATGAAGACATTAATAAAAGGTAAAATTATTTTTACATTTGAAATTATGTTTTACATTGCTTTGTTCTATATATAGGGTTTCAAAGATAACTATAAGGTTTCTGTATATAAAATCTGGTTTCGTTTACTGCTTTGCATTTAAGTAAAATAAGCATTAATTCATTTGACTCTCAGAAGGCACTACAGAAATAACCACTTCTCTTCTACCAGTCAACTTAAAAAACCAAAAAGCAACCCTTATAAAAGTGGGGAAATGGGGGGGGTGCAAGAAACAAGTATAGAACATTTATTTGAAAGTAAACATAATGTGAACATGATATAAATATCACTATGAATGGGTGCATTTTTGCATAATTTGAGTTGGCCATAGAGACCTTTTAAAAAAGTTCGTTGTGCCCAAAGAAAAGCTGTTTTGCATGGGCCTGGAGATCTATATTGGGCAGTGTAGTAATAACAGAGTGTGGAAAAGTTTGGGTTGTCTTAGTTCTTTGGGACTATTTAAGTCTCAAATAATGAGGTTGAAAATTCATTTACTGAAGTCTTACTCAGCTTTTGTAAGACTGACTCTCCAGGTTCAAACTAAGGTATTTCATTATTTCCTATATAGAAAAATTTGTAAATCAGTATTTAGAATCTCAATTTTTTGAACTTTTTTTCTCCCAGTTTTATTGAGATATAATTGACATACAGCACTGTATGAGTTTAAGATGTACTGCGTAATGATCTGACTTACACACATCATGAAATGATGGCCACAGTAAGTTTAGTGAGCATCTGTAGTCTCAAATAGACACAAAGTTAAACACATAGAAAAAATTTTTTCCTTTATGATGAGAACTCTTAGGATTTACTCTCTTAACAACTACCATATATAGCATACAGGAGTGTCAGTGGGTCTAGTGCTGGCCCACTTGGGTGGAACCAGGTTCTAGGGTGGGTGGTTATGGGGCCCAGTATCCCAGATCTAGTGGCGGCCTGCTGGTGGACAGGGCCCAGATCCCAGAGGGTCTGGGACCTAGTACCAGCCTGCTGTTGGGTGGATCCAGGTTCCGGGGTCTCTGGCTGCAGGGCCCTGGGGGTCTCCAGAGTTGGTGTCAGCCCACCCAGTAGATGGGGGCTGGTTCCTGGCACAGCTGGCCTTGGGTTTCGGGGTGTCTGGAAGTTAGTGTCAGCTTGCTGGTGGGTGGGGCCAGATCCCTGGGTGCTGCCTGAGGGGCCCAAGTTGTCCTATAGCTTTGCCTGCTGGGGTGGGCCTGTGTTCTGGTGCTAATAAGCTAAAGTGAGGATTCCAATATGGCGCTTGCCAGCTCCAGTGTCCTCCTGGGAGAATGGGCTCCCCAAATGGCTGCTGCCAGTGTGAGGGTCCCCAGGGTGAGCGCCAGTTGCCTTCTGCCTCTCCGGACACTCTTGAAGGTCAGCGGGTGGATCTGAGCCAGGCTCTTCTCCCCTGGGCCCCGGGGCATGTGGGATTTTGTGTGTGCCCTCTAAGAATGGAGGGAGTCTTTGTTTCCCACAGCCCTCTGGCTCTCGAAAAGTGTGCCCTTCAAAACCCAAACATTCTGGGGCTGGTCTTCCTGGTGCAGGATTCCCGGACTAGGGAGCCTGATGTGGGCTTGGACCTCTCACTCCTCATGGAGAGCTCCTGCAGTTGTGATGATCCTCCCATTTGTGGGTCGCCCACCCGGGGGTGTGGGTACTGACTGCACCACATCCCAGCCCCTTCCACTCAACTCACTGTGGTTCCTTATTTATATCTGTAGTTGTAGAAAATCTTTTGTGTTAGCCTTCTGGTCTTTCTCATCAGTAGTTGCTCTGTAAATAGTTGTAATTTGGTGTGCTTGTGGGAGCAGGTGAGCTCAGAGTCTTCCTCCTCTGCCATTTTGGCCACTCTTTACCCCGAGCACAGTCCTGCTGGGACCCTCTGACATACTCTGTGGCTCCCACCTGAGAATTTACACCAAACATGATTTCACATAATGTGATTAATACTAGTACAAAAATTGGAAATTTTATTTTGTCCTTATATCTAAATGTACACGAAGACTTCACCTTTTATATTCAGGAAGTCTGTTTTAAGAACGACAGAGATAAGCAGGACCTAAGGATTTTTTTCTTGTTTCTTTTTATTTTTTATAATTCATTAGGGAAAAATAGCTGTATTATTCTTTTGAGTTTGATTATTTCAAAAATTAGTTTGATTCACTCTGAGTATGTGTTTCTATTTGCATATAGTTTGTCAAGCTTTGAATGGATAGGGCTGTTAGACCCTTTTAACTGGGATAGGCACACATCTGGAACTGCGTCCAGTGTGCTGGATATTCAGGAAGTGATAACATAAAGACAAAACATTCTCTTTTGAAATAGCTTCTTATTGAGAGATTTTGGGGAAAAACACGTAAAAATAATGAAGTAGGTGGCAATGGTAAATGCAAGATTTTCTTGACTTGAGGCAGAGTTGAGAGGCAGTATGGTATTGTATGGGTTAAGAGTACAAGACTGGAGCCAGACAGCCTGGGATAAAATCTCAGTTCTGCTAATTAACAGTTCTGTTGTGTGACTTATGGAAGTAGCAAAGGTAGTATATTTACCTTTTATGGGTGTTTTTGGTGAGGCTTAATTGAGTCAGTATATATAAATTGCTTAGAACAGTGCCTGGCCACATAAAGCAGCTAAATAAATGTTAGCTACTATTTTAAAAATTATTGTTATTACAATTCAGAGAAGGTTGTTTAGGTAGATTTTGGGTTACATTTTCTAGACTTGCCGAGGCATACTTTAAATCCTTGAGGTTAGTGATACTTTGGAAAAGCTAGAGATGCAGTGTCATAAATAACAAAGCAAAAGCACCTTGCCCGGTAGAAAATATACAACTGAAACATTAAAGACAATTAAAATATTAAAAATATTTTTCATACTTTCTTCCATTCCTTTTTGTTTGTAATTGTCATGTTAATAATCCTTTGAGTTCTGTTATTTCCATTCAATTCGATACTTTTAAAATAAATTCTTGAATAACTATACCATTTTGAAAAGAGCATGTAAGAATTTCTGTTGGAAGCTCTGTGCAGAAGAGAATGCAGCAGTGGGGAGAACCCTGGCCACAGCCACCTGAAGGCAAATTCACTGAAGTAAATTTGGTGTTGTAAAATGGACACGCGAGGGGTAATTTGAGAGACTGTATAGAGAAAGAATGAAGAGAACTTGGCTTAAAGTATGAAGGGAAGAAGAGAAAGAGTAGACTCACAGCAGTTTTGCAAGCCCGATGGTGCTATTGAAGAAGTAGCAACCCATTTTTGTTCCATTTTATTTTAATCAAATTATTACAAACACAATATGATAAATACTACAGACGGAGTGTAGGATAAAAAGCCATGATCGGTAATCCTGCTTGCCATACGAACTCCCACCCTTCCCAGTCTCACTACTGAGGCCATTTTTATAATAGATAAGTATTCTGTGATATTGTTATCATGATGATATAATGATTAATGATTGTATGATAATGTGAGTTGATTTATCAATAGTAGATAGTATGTATTGACTTTCAAATGTGACTTTAGCTGATTTATATTACTACATTCACTCTACCAAGCTTTAAATAGATGTTTTAGTTCTTTAATGGACAATCTTTGTAACTTTAAATAATATAGTTAAACCTGTTTTTATTAAACTCCTTGTGTCTTGGTTTCCTCACCTACAAAATAGAGATAAATATAAAACATTAATGTAGTGTTAGTAGAAGTTAGCTATTAGCTATATATATTACTCCCACACCCAAATTTGTACTGAAAAATATTTTACCTTTCTGCCCCTCAGTTTTACTGTTGCTTAGTTTCTTTTTATTTATGCTGAAGTTCATTATAGTGTTTTCTTTTTAATTCCAACTTTTAGAATAATTGGCTTGTTATAATTCAGAAGTCTGAGCAATTAAATGAAAGAACTCATTAAAAATAAATTTTTTTGGTATGTGAATCATTACGATATTATAGTATGTGAATAGTGAGTCATTATTTCATGTACCAGGAAGCTACATAGTTACAGTTTATATATATTACAAAAACAAACAGACTAACTCAGAGAAAGAGGATCTGTGGAGTATGGGGGAGGGGGAATTGAAAAGGTAGTCAAAAGGTAACAAACTTCTAATTATAGAATAAATAAATATTAGTGATGTTATGTACAACATCATAAATCAGCATTGCTCTGTGTTATATATGAAAGTTTTTAAGAGAGTAAATCCTGAGCGTTCTCATCATAAGTAAAAAAAAATTGTTTCGTTTTTCTTTTACTTTGTATCTGTATGAGATGATGGATACTTACTAAGCTTATTGTGGTCATCATTTCATGATGTGTGTAAATCAGATCATTATGCTGTACACCTTAAACTTATACAGTGCTGTATGCAATTATATTTTAATAAAACTGGAGGGAAAAAAATTAAGTTGTATATGACCAAAAAAAACGAAAAAAGATTTTAATCCTTAATGAGACTTTAAAACAATGTTGTCATTAATACAAACAAGATGTAACTTTTTTTGTTTGTTTTGTTTTAAACTAAAAGGTTCCTAAGTGATATCCCGAGCTCTCAGATTCTTCAGGAAGAAATGACTTGGATGAAGGAGATTCTTTCCAACCTGGGCTCGCCTGTTGTGCTTTGCCATAATGACCTATTGTGTAAGAATATAATCTACAATGAGAAACAAGGTAGGTATTTGACTTTAGCAGTAAGTAAAGTTTTTTTCTGTATGTTCTTAATGGTCCTTTGATCTTTTTATCAAGAAATTTAATTCAGATGCAAAGATTAAAAATATTTATGAAGTCTTCAAATGTTTTCTTTTGGTTACAAAGTCATGGTAACTGTGCTGAATTATGAATATGTCTATACATATTTATATGAAATGCGTTTCTTAGAATTGGTTTATTAGAAACAGTTTTTGGTTTCTGTTAGAGGTTTAGATGAAAAATAATAAAATGACTTTGTTTAAAAATTTTAATTGTAAAACCTACTTGGTAATCATGGTTTGAAAATGCACATGCTTGTAATGGGGGTTATTGAAAAACCAGCTGACATTGCGCTGTTTTATAAATACAGAAATTTTCTGAGTGATGGGGGAGACAGCAGTATTAGAAACAAATACGTCTCCAGGTTTCCTATTACCTGTTTATTATACTGATTTTGTTGGGTATTTTGATGCTAAGAGAGAGCCACAGATGGAGGAAATATTATTTGTAGTTGTTGAAATTTCTATCTGCTAAAATAATAATCAAGATGCTCTAGTAAATTGTTTTATAACTTTTTAAGGTAGACAGTGATACCTTTTGGTGAAATTTTTTTTTGAGAGTGTTCCTATCTTGCTGTGTTCAAATTCTTTGTTTTCATATTTAAGAAACACTCGGTTGTTTATATTATTGGATAAAGTGGTTTGAGATTTGGTTGCTAAATGGTGGATACCCTTCAATACAGAATTAAAATTTTTAAAATGCAATTTTGGTTAAGAAATTAGTATTAATTCAAAAAATCTGTTTGAAACTTTGAAGCTGTTGCATTTTGAGGGAGACAGGTTTTGAAGATAGGTGTTATAGTTGAAAGATTATTTTGAACTAAAAGTGTGCTGTTGTGAAAATATTGAAGTCAGAGAATTCTGATTTAGTGGTCATAATATACTAAATTATTATTTATGACCATTATCATATAGTGGGTTGAGACTACTGTAATGCAAAGGTTATTTTTAATTTTTGTGACTCACTTTAATTTGAAGAAAACCCATCAAAGAACACTGTCAAGGGTGGTAGACTGAAGCATGTATTTTCAAAAACATGCTTGAGTATTTTTTATGTTTGATATTTTAATGTGAATTAGAGATTCTAGTTTTTAAAAATTTTCTGAGCTAACATCTTTATTTTGAATGTCTTGAAGGATTTGTATGGAATCATTTTTTTTTAAACTTTAGGTGTACCCTAAAACATTAAAGTACTTGACAGTGTCCTTTAATTTATTATTACCCATTTATTACATATAATTGTCATAGTATATATGTACTGCATTATATTCTGGTAACCAAATCTCAATGCCATTTGTGAGACAGAGTATTAGTCATGCATTAAAGCGATATATAAGCTTTTAAGTTCAGTGCAAGATCTAATAACACATTATTTTATATAATGGAGTTTCAAGTGAGGGTCTTCATCTTACATTTGAAGTGGACACTCAGCTTTATTTTTAACTGCAAGTTAATCAAGAGACTGTTATTTCCTTTGGAATATAATTTTAACTTTTCATATTTTTATTTTATAAGTTTATTTTGCATATTCATTTCACAGAACAAACTTGTTTATAAACTAAAATATAAGGGACCAAAAAAATCAGATTACTATTATGTCTTAGGTGTAAAAAATACACTTTTACTTTTTTATTTAACCAGTTGCCTATTTAAACTGTTGATTAGTGATATGAGAAGTTCTCATATTTTCAAATAAAATCTCTGTGCTTCAGTTTGGCTTTAAGAGTTCAAGGTTGTCATTTGTTTACTTTACCAAGAGTTACCTAAATCATACTTTTGCACCTAATTTTTCTTCCCTACACGGAAATAAAGCTCACAGTTCAACAAGTGTAACTGTGTTGATACAGTTTTTAGAGTTTACCCTTCTTCATAGAAATCTATTATGTACCATTTGTTTCTCCTTGTCTTTGTGGTTATGTTTGTGTGTTAGTTATGGAGATGTTCTGTTATTTTTTTCTTACCAATGGTTTTATACTGTCTATTAGGAAGGCTACTTTGGACTTCATGGCATCCATTAAAAAAATTAATTCCTTTGTGATTAGTTGATACATAAGCATTAAGAAAACATGGTTGGAATGTTGTTCAGGTAAAAACTAAAACTCATGAAAACATGGCAAGAAGCTTATTCTTCTTATTATCATCTTACTCTGTTTCAGATTAGGAGTTAATGGTTTTGAAGTATTGTGACTGTATGACATATTTGTCTTTAGTTATAAGGAGAGGATGCCATGTCTCATACTTAAATTTACTAAATTTATATACTTCTCATTTTTTAATAAGCAAAAAATTGTATTTGAATTGTAGCATAGCATTAGTACTTTACTTACAGTTGTCATTTTTAAGGAGAATCATTAAAGTTAGAAATATGGACTGCAGAGCTCTTTACCTTAAATTTTACATTGTTATGGCTTCTAAAAGCCAAGTGTTAAATCTTGTGGAATTAAAATAGATTCTACATAGAATAAATGATTCAGCTGTGTATTATGTTCACAAATGTGTTTGATTTATTATCACTTGTTAAATCATTCATGTGATGTGAGCTCAGAGCTTCACTATTTTGTACCCACCTATGAGATATATAAAAATGGTAAGTTGGAAGCCACAGGACTGGCCTTTGCATTGTCAAGCTCAGTATCTCTCTCTAGTGTATCTCAGGCCCTTAGTTTCTTGGGATTGCAAATTTTAGTTAAACTTCGTGAGTTTATATTTGATCATCTTGAAGTCTTTATGTGTACTTTTCAACCATGATAACTTAGATTTTGTGTATTGTAACTACATTAAAAAATCTCTAAGTAGCTCTTAAAAGCACATATATTACTCTTAAAAGAGAGTAATCAAACTTTTAACTCTTAAGTAACTTAAAAGAGAAGTCAAAAAGAATACCGATTTTGGAATCAAGAACACTTGTGTTCAGATTCCTGCTCAAATCACATATGGAAGTAAGTGGTATTAGACAGCTCATTTTGTCTCTTCATTAAGTGTTTATATTTGATCCTTTACTGTCTGTGCCAGAATCACCTAAGGTACTTGGAAAAAAATGAAGTTTTCTGAGTCCATCCAAGATCAGCCGAACAAGAATTTCTGGGCTTAAGACTCTACGTATTAAACAGGTGTCTAGGGAGTGCTTATACTGTTGGTAATCTGGAACTTTAGTTTGCTTTATTTGTTGCTTAGAGATAATACCTACTTCACATGGTTCCTGACAAGATTTTGGATGATAACATGTAAAGTGTGTAGCACCGGACTGGGTACTTAACAGCTTTTAGCTGCAGCGCTAATACCACGACAGGGGTTGGCAAACATTTTCTGTAAGGGGCTGGGTAGTACGTATTTTAGGCTTTGCATACCATATTATAGCCTGTGTTTCCACTATTCAGCTCTGTGTTGTGGCACGAACCCAGTCATATACTGTTCATATAATTCATAAACAAATACATGTGCCTGTGTTCCAATAAAGCTTTATTTACAAAAACAGGCACTGGGCTGGATTTGGCCTGAGAACACATTGTTTGCCAGCCCAGTATTATGTTTATGGGATGCATTATATAAAATGTATCTGACTCTGAAAATGTGAAAATGGTTTACTGTAAGCCAGAAGGGTTTATGACTCATTGGTATGAGATGACAGTTCAGACTGTCTTTAAGCACAACTTACAGATTATTTATTAACTGTAACTTGAGTGATTAAAGTTTAAAAGTGTATATGTACCACAAAGACCACGAGCACCCTGCAGTTTATAGGCATTTTCACCTGCAAATGTTACGGGAACTGGTAGGCATCACAGGAGAAACACTGCTTCTACTTGTTTTCGTCATGTCAGTTGACAGGACTCAGGAATATGGGAGAAGAGTAAGCTTCCTTTCTGAAGTTGATGGTAGCTGTCAAGATTTTTGAAAAGTTAGTCAGTGCCAGGAATTAGGTGGTTGGTAAGACAGCGGCCCATTCCTTGCCTTCAGTGAAATGACATCTTTAAAAAGGTAAGAAAAGAATGTTTAATGATATGATGATAGAATTTGTTACACAATAAGAAAACCAAAAGCAGTGGTTCTTGCTCTAGATAAGATATGACTTACCAGTCATCTTTTAAATTAATCAGCAATTAAAAAAATTTATGCTGAACAGAACAAATTTCAATATTGCTTATTGGTTGACTTCAAATCTCATATTTTAATTTCAGCTAACTTTTTAACTGCTGAATGTTAGAAGCTTTTGAGTTTATTGTCCGTGTCTTGCTGCTCTGTCGGAATGTTTATTGGTGGCTGTTTTGTTTCTCCTTTCCCTCCATTTCTTCATAAAAGCTCATGTAAAAATCTAATATATAACTTTAAATTTTAGTAATGGCAGCCATTGATTATTTACTCTGTCAGCAAATACACGAAGCTGATTTACAGCTACTTAAGGAAATACAATGAGTTGGAAGAAAAGCTTTTTCTGAGAGTGGTAGAGTAAACCAGGTTTTCCTTTAGCATTTTAAATGATATAAATAGAAAACGAGTGAGAGTGAGTCACCATTCTTAGCCACTTGATTGGCTCTAAATCTAATCCACTTCATTATTCATGAAAAGGCATTGTTGTGGTTGTAGTTATTTTATTGATGTTTTACTGAGAATTTTTTTGTTCGTTTTATTTTAAAATATAAGCAAGTATAAGTTTATTTTTAAATTTGCTAACCTATATTTTCCAGGGTGGAATTTTTATGAAGGATAATCTTAACCTTGTTTTAACTTGTATTCTGGATCACTAGTATAAAATAAAATATCCCTATATCAGGTCATAGAACACTTAAATGGACTGTAAAAACTGGGACTATTAAGGAAGAGATATCTAAAATAGTTACTAGTTCAGTGTTTTTTCCCTCCTCATACATTGAGCGCACTGTATGTTCAATCATGTACTTGAATGAGAATGGCAGGCCACACTTTGTTCCTTAATATTTCATGCCTATCCCACCTCCCCCGTTTAAGCATGTGTTATCAATGTGTCTGAGCATTCTTTGCAAAAACTCCGTTTATTTCACTAGCATTTGAATACTTCCTGTGTGCTCAGGATGGCTCTGTGGATTGCATGATGAAAGATGGAAGGGACCTCCTACCCTCCTGCTACCCCTCCAGGAAGCCGCATGCCGTGTGGTGGAGGAGTCAAATCACCAAACAGATATTTGCATTCAGAATGATAAGTGCTGTGGTGAAAGTGTACGTGTCCAGGGTAAAGTTTCTGGACATCAGAGTGAGAGCTGAAGAGAAAGTTTCCTAGAGCAGAATACTTCCTTTTTCTGTGTAAGAGTGAAAGCAGTTTGCCATCATTAACGTAATCATGCTTACTTTTTCTCTCTGTTCTCTTTCTGCATTACATAGGACTGTAGAGCGAGTGGAGTGAGTTAGAAAGATGTTCAGGTTCTCATATTGGTTATTTTACTTTTTATCTTTATCCATTCCTCCTTAACAGCAAAATAAAGGAGTCCAAATGAATTTGTCTTGTGAATTATATAGCCTTAGTTAACTAAACTTAATTTTTGGTTTTAAAGTACTTTAAATATTGTTTATTTTCAGCTGTACTGAGATTTGAGCAATTTATTTAACTCAGTAGGGTGTGGATTTCATTACTGTGAAGATATATAAGAAAAATATAATAAAAAGACAAATGTAGCTTCTGAAAATTCAGATTATAGTTTTATTCATTAATCTTATGCCTTACTCGTCATGTGCTAGTCAGTGTGCCAATTATATACATAAAATATAGTCCTGGCCCTTACAGCAGTGCTTCTTTACTTTTTAGAGGTCATGGATCTCTTGAGAATCCCCTCAGAAAATGCACATACACATAACATTTTGTATAAAATTTTAGAGTATTCTCATTTTCTTTCTGCCCTTGAATCCTTGATTAAAAATTCTTATCTTAATAAATTAACAAAATAGTTATTCCTTATGAACTATCACTTATTAATAGTGATGTGGACTTTCCTCTAAATAGTTGGAGATGCTAGAAATCAGGAGTTAAATTTGCAGGAGAAAAAAATTCAGTGTAATTTTTTTTTTTTGGTAGGAAAGCATTTTCCAGTAATTTGATTTTTCTGGCGCCCGAAATAAGGGAAGCAGGCCTCTTTAATTTTACTTTGTTGCAGAAGATTAAATTTAAGGTTGAGTTCCACTTTGTTTGCAGTAGTTTGAAAAGAATAGTTAATGCAGATTAAAAAAAAATTTTTTTTCCTTTTAAGCTTTGTGTCTTGTAAAATGTGAGTTTGCCAAATTTTCTTCATCTGCTACAGATTAGGTATGCCATTGTTGCTGCCATGTGGCGGCGCACCCCGTGCTTCTTAAACGCACTGACTGGAGGTTTATCGCATCACTTGTTCACATGCACGGAGCCTGGTAACAGCCTCATCTGTATCTTGTTAGCTTCATTTTCTTATTTTTAAAATTTCATTATTTCTAAACTCAACATAGTATTTAAAAATAAAGGCTAGTTTTAATGAATTAATGCTACTACAAAAAGTCATTGCTAAAATGTTCATGCTGAAACAGATTTTAACTTTTGTTAAAATGATCTGTGCTTTATTTAAATTGTATGTACTCTACAAGCAGGCATGTTTTACCTGCCGTTTTATTTCTATTTGCCAAATTCTAAATATAATTTTGAAAATTGAAATTGAAGCTTTTGTTTATGTGGCAAAAGTAAGCTTCAGGACTGGGCTGTGTATTTTTATTGGCATGTAACACTTAATATGAGCTCTACAAGAATTTGTATTTAAAGAGCTAACGCAGTCAACAGCTGCAATTTAAAAAATTGTTTATTAAAACTGTTCAGTTGACTCAGTAATGTGTTGGTAAATTCTGTGGAATCCTAATTTCTTGAAGGTTGAGTGGATAGGTATTTCCCAAATCATTGTGTTTAGTTTCTTATTTTTTCTTATCCTTTTAAACTATCATTTCTTTCCTCCTTAAAGTGATATTTATTGTAAAGAACTTCAAATATAAGGAAAAAAGGTCACTTGTCTATCACCTGAAAAGAAATTAGTAGAAACATTTTGTTTGGTTTATTTCCATTCATCTTTTTTTTTTTTTCCCTATGCATTGTTTTTTTCTTTCTTCAGCATAATATTTTTAATAATCTGGATCACTGTGTTTACTGTTTCGTGTCCTTTTTCATATGACATTTGTAATGCTCCTGGTCATTAAATAATTTTTTTAAATGACATTTTTATCATGGCTGCAAAGTATGGTCTTCACCCTCACATTCCCAAGGGTACCTAGAAAAAAATTTAAAATACGTTCTGGCTTTTCATTCTGCAATTTAATAAAGTGATTTGGTTAAAACTTGTTCTGTCTTCCCATCCTGTAGTTTAGTAAAGTGATTTAGTTAACTTTAAGACTTTGTGTGGGATCATTTTTTTGTGAATTCAAGAATATAAATTGGTTGAATTTCAGTGGTTTATGTAGTCACCAACTTTTAAAGACTTTATTTTGTCAATATGAATGTAGATTTGGTAACTGAGCTTTTATACTTTGATGATCTCACTTACTTTACTCTAGACTTGACTATTTATAAAAGTTTAGAATTTTATATTAAATGCAGTTACAATAAATTTTTTTGCTTTTGTGTAAAATATTCCTCTTGCCATGACTTTTTTTTTTGTCTTATCATTCTTTTTCTGAATTTGAATGTGATCAGCATACATCCCCAGATTAAACATATAAATCTACATCAGCACATGACAGTTCAAAAGCTCTTTTATCTGGGGAAAGCCAATGTGTATAGACCAGGATTTTGTTTTGTTACCTCTGCTTGATGTTTTAAAAGGTAGTTCATATGCTATACATTTTCTCAGCATCAGCACTTTAGAAATGGTTCTTACAGCCATCTCTGTTCGTGTATCCATTTTAACTGTGAGCCTTTGAGTTTGTGATCCCCTGGTGCAGACAGTGACCCACTTTTATTTTTTTTTTTTAATGTTTCACTCTCTTTCTCTCTCTCTTTTTCTCTTGTCTCTCTCTTAAACAATAGGACCTGTTTCTTTGTTGAGCCAAATCCTCTATAGTACTCAGTACTCAAGAATGAAGTGTTCCTAAGCAGGAATATGTCCCTTGGGCAGGCAGAACAGGATAGTCTTTGGAGAATTATAATGAAATATGCATATATATATATATTTACCACTAATTTAGTTTATATAAAAATTTCTCAAGTTAAAAAAATGTTTAAAAGCAACTATACGTTTGCTCTTTTTAAATGATAAAACAACCACCTTAATACTGCTTAAGTATGCTATTGTGAACTTAATTATAGTAGCATTCCAGAAAAATTTAAGAGTTTGATAGCAACTAACTTCTTAAATTAGGGATGTTACATTGATCAGCAAGTGTTAATAGCATAATTGCAGGGTTCATAGAATTCAGGTCTTTGAAAGTCTATATTTTATTTCCATATGTAGATTAGCTTGTCAGTTCACTGTTGGAATATCATAGATTAGTTTTTTGTTTAAATTGCAGATTATTAAGTTTCCAAAGATAGGATTTACATTTCTAATTAAACTTGAATTTTTAAGTAACTGATGCCCCCATGTGGTTAAAGACATATTTTGCTTTTGTTTGAACTTGGAGAATGACTGAATTTTGACTTTTCTTTAGTGAACATTAATGTTCACAGAGAAGCTGTTGACCAAGATACATAATTTGAATTTTGTAAAGCTCATTGCCATAAAATTCACAGCCTTACCCTGTATTGTCTCAGAAGTGCATGTAACCAAGCACGTACAATGAGACAAAATTGGAAGCTGTTTAATTACAAATAGCATAGGGGTTTTCTGATCCTGTATGTGATTTCTTATGTCTTTGTTTTTGTGTCTCACATAGGTGATGTACAGTTCATTGATTATGAATATTCTGGATACAACTACCTGGCATATGATATTGGAAATCATTTCAATGAATTCGCAGGTAAAATCCAGAGGAACATGTTCCTCTAGTGGAGTAGCATGTAACTGAAATCATACTTTTGGAATTTTTTTTTTTTCTCTTGAAAGGTCAGCTAGGGGCTAGAGCAACAATTTTTATTTTCTTCCTGACCTTTTTGTTTTTGTTTTTTATTATTGAAGGAAAGAGGTGATGACTTCTTCTTTAATTTAAAGAAAATAAGAGAAAAATAATGATTATGGCTTTTACTAAAAATTGACATAATGCTAGTTGCTTCATAAATCTTAATCTAATTTTTTTCTTCACAACAATCCTGTAAGTTGGGTAATATTCCGAGTTTACAGATGAGTAAAGTAACTCACCAAGGTCATAGTAAAATACAAAGAACTAAGATTTGAAGCCAGTTTTTTCTCATTTAAAAGTCTTTGCTGTTTCCATGGTATACTTGGACTTTTGGAATGTTGTTTAATTAAAAAAGCGCAAGAATTTTTTTTTGTCATTGTCTATGAATAATTGGAAAGCTGATCATTTTTACCCCTTAAAGTAATCTTTTTTTACCATCAAATATAAAAGCTTTTTTAAAAATGTAAGTGGAATTAATTTAAAATACATTTTATGGCTATGTTTAGAAACTTGAAATATTCTAAAATTAAAGATTAGGAAATTCATCTGGATGGTTTACACCTAAGTGCGAATTTTTTATTGCTGAATTTGTATTTGCATACATTTACGCATTCATGTATTTTCATATGCTTTTAAGTTACCGGACTGTGGAAAGAGTTGGGGGAAAGTTTTAATTTACATGGTTTTAGTTATTTTCCTCCACCAAGCTTATCATGTACATGCCTTATCCCCACATACATGTTGTACATATAGATCTATAGGAAGGGAAAGCAGTTGTGCATATAATGAGATATCACCTTGCTAGTAATGTGGATAGTTACTGCTATCAGTGATACAAATGATACAGATGAAGTGGAAACTTCAATGATCTTAATATGATTTTGTGTAGAAAAAAAAATGAGCTAAAACTTGAGTTAAGTAGAATTTGGATGTGCAGATTGAAGAGAAAGGAGGGCACTGTAGGAAGGAGGAAAACTTCAAGGTGAGTATATTTCTGTAGGGTATAAAATTCATGATGGAGAATAGACCAGAGAAGTAAGTTTGGACCAACTTAGGGAGAACCTTGAATGCTAGGCAAGACACTATGAACTAGATGAGCATTTTTCAAACCACATCATGAAGTCAGATTTGCAAGATAATTATTTTAAAGCAGGGAATGGAAAAGAAATAGAAATTAATCAGAATTGGAAGGTATAGTTAGGGTAAATATTGTTTTGTGAAATTTAATGTCAAGTGCGTGTATAAGGTTTCAACATACAATGTATTTCTTACTCTGTGAGTAAATAGTTAAAAAAGTTTTAGAGCCACAGTTCTAGGAAATGCTCTAGATATTAATGTGCATAAGAATCTCCTAAGAATCTCCTGGGGTACTTATTAAAATGAAGATTTGCAGCTTCTGATGCAGGTGGTTCAAGCTTCGTTCACACTTTGAGGAAAAATTGAGGCAACAACGATTGTGGTGATCAGCTGTATTGTACATTAGAATTCAATTTGGAATACATGATGATTATTTGCTTTAGTAAATGCTGTTTACTCAGTTTATCTAGTATTTCAGCCAAACATGGAAACATCTAATAATTTTTTTCTGAAAAAATATGCAGATGGTGGGGATTATTAAAGCATGCAGAAGCTGTGTGTTAGACATCTCAGCTTACTTGTTCCCGCTTCAGGTGTGAGTGACGTAGACTACAGCCTTTATCCAGATCGAGAGCTGCAGGGCCAGTGGCTGCGTTCTTACCTCGAGGCCTATAAAGAGTATAAGGGCTTTGCAACTGAAGTTACTGAAAAGGAAGTAGAAATCCTCTTTATTCAAGTCAATCAGTTTGCATTGGTAAGTTTAAGTGTAAGTAATTAATGGGAAATTCTTAATATAATACTTAAGTATTCTCTCTGTGTCATTTTTTGAGACTAAAAAGGATGAATGGGTCTTTCCTCACTGTGCTTCTCATCCATTTAGTAGTCTGATGTTACATGTAAACTTTTTTATTTTTCACCTTATAAAAGATGTTACTACCAAAATGAGGAGGTTTTTGTAAGGTTTTATGTATAATGCTTTCTAGTGTAGAATCATTTACTTTATATTACATAAAAAATGAGAAATACAGTTGCCAGTACTGCCTGGACTGGTGGGAAGAGCTGGTCTGATGTTGTTTTGTGGTGTAGAATGTCCCCTGATTTTAGTCTTTTCTGCTGCAGAACCAAGCTAATTAAGGAGGAGAGTATGATACCACCCACAGATGTTTTTTATATCGTTAGAATATGCTGATTCTCAAACTTTTTGGTCTCAGAACCCTTTTATAGTTCAAAAATTTTTTGAAGACCTCTGCAAGATTTTGTTTGTATAGTTTAATTATCAGTATTTACCGTATTGGAAATTAAAACAAATTCAAAGTGTTTATTAAATATTTAAAAAGCTCATGTTAACATAAACAGCATTTTAAAAATGAAAAATAACTATTTTCCAAAACAAAAACACGTTAGTGAGAAAAATGACATTGTTATACTTTTGGAAATCTCTATAATGTCTGGCTTAATAAAAGCTGGATTCTCATATTTGCTTCTGTATTTCATGTCTTGCAATGTATTGCTTTGGTTGAGGATATGAAGAAAGTCCTGTTTCACACACATATGTTATTGGAAAAGAGGAGTGTTTTGCCTTTTCAGAGAATTGGGGATATTTGTGATGCTTCACTAAAGTTCGACAAGTGATAGTTTCTTTTAGGTTAATTGTAATGTGCAGTGTGGACACATCAGTTAGCTTTTTACTCTATTACAGTAAACTCTGTTAGTTTATCTTGCACTTTGAATGGCTCTTTTATCCAATGTGTGATTTTGTAATTTTAACATCATTCATTAGTTATTTGGAAAGTGTGGATTCATTGAACTGCATAGATCTTCTAAATGATGATACATCTCATTATATGATATTAAAAAACTGCATTTACTGATATCATCACCAGTATGAGAAAAGTACTTTATTAAGAAGCTGGTAAGCTCACAGAGTTGAATGCAGATTTTCCGAAGTTCTAACTGTAGGTTGAATAGTCAAAAGTCTATCATTGGCAACAAATGCTGTCAGTTATTTTCATTGAAATGACAAGTTCTCTTTTTTATATTTGAGAAGTGCCTGCCAGATACCCAAGTCTAATAACTCTAGTTCATGTGTCCGTTCTTTCAAGTAAAAATGATGTGCCATTAAAAATGTGCACCACAGCTCAGTCAGACGTATTTTTCCTTGGAACCACCTTCCTGTTTCGAAGACGCAGCAGGTGTGCTTTATGTGTTCTTCCCTCCCCCGTCGTCCCACAGAATGTGAGGATGTCATGTACTCAAGGGTGGAGATTTAATAACATAGTGTTAATGACTTCATAAAGGACACTCTTTAGTGAGACTGGATTTTCGCTGTGAGTGTGTGATGATGAAGAGTAAGGCTACACTGTTTGGTGCCACTGCCTTGACTTCTGTTAAGGTCCCAGGAGTTTCACCCCCCACTGCTTTTGAATCATCATTGCAAATGTTAATATAGTCAAAAAGACAAGTATCATATTATTATGAAAATAGTTTGGGGCCTCAGAACTTCCCATGGATTCATAGACCACTTTGAGAACCACTGACTTAGACTATCAAAAAAAAAAGGTATCTCATCTCATAATTTACTTCTCAATACCTGAGATATTTCCTTAGAAAGAAGACCATTGTAAAACATCTTCTTCATTTTTGTCATTCTGACTTCATATAACAGTTATATAGTTAACATTTTATTGAATGTTTTTTGTATGCTGAGTGTAAATACTATTATTACCTGCTCCAGTGTGTGTTTTTTCTATACCGCCGAGCAATTCTTGAATTCACAGCAGTCAGTGATTGGATGTCCTGTACATTTAACTCAAGTCTGACACTTCCCACTTGGAGATACTTTAAGAGTTCAGTCTCACAAGACTGCCCCCTTTTCCCTTCAGATGCCACTCACAAGTCTAGGGTGTTACCTGTGCTTCTTACTCACTGGCTATAAATGGGTTTCTACAACTCTCTCCTTGGGGGTCTCTTAATTTGCTAGAGTAGCTCACAGCACTCAAACATTTACATATGTTTTACCAGTTTATTGTAAAGGATATCACAAGGATACAGAAGAACAGCAAGACAGAGAGGTACAGTCGTGTTACCTGGGAACTGGGTTCACTTGCCTCTTGCTGGGTGTCGAGTCAGTAGACACAGCCAAGCCAAAGATTAGGAGAAGGAAGGATTTATTATTACTGCAGCAAGTAAGGAGAACACCAGGCATCTTTCCCAAAACAGTATCTCCCCCAGCTAATTTGGGGACGTTTTAAGCTAAGGGTACATGCATATTTATGAAGGGGCTTGAGCAGAGAATTCAGCATAGAATTGGGGCAAAGGGCAACAGAGTCCAAGCTTTAGTTTATTGAGGTCTAGAGGGTCAACATCATCATTCCATCTTCCACTGGGATGGGGGGCCTTAGTTCCCGCAGAACTCAGAGATACATTATGTATATTCCTTGAGGAGGAACTGGGACTCTGCTTTCTCACTGCTCTATTGGTTGACTGCCTTTTCTCTGTTCCTGCCATTCCTTTGTTCCCATAGATCATTAATTACTGAATTACCTTTTCATTAATTACTGAATTAGCTGTTCAAGGGCAAGCATTTTGGCCAGGCTTAGATCTCAGAATGACTTAGGCCAGAATGTCAAGAAAACCATTCCTGGTTCTTTTTCTCCAGGGACCCCCTAAACCTATCTGCTTACAGTAAGGTGAGGTCTGGAAATGTCCTGAGCACAGGAACTTCTATTCTCATGAAGTTTAGGGTGCACCACCCTCCCAAAATGTGCATGGGTTCTGGTTCACCAGTCTAGAAGCTCTCTAAACCCCCTCCTTTTAGGTTTTTATGGGTTCTTCATTACTTAGGCAAGATTGATTAAATCGTTGGCCATTGACTGAACTTAATTTCCATTCTCTCTTTCCCTGGAGGTATAGAAGTGGTGGGGCCAAAAGTTCCAACCTTCCAATCATGTGGTTGGCTCCCCCTGGCAGCCAGCCCTCATCCTTAGGAGCTTTCCAAAAGACACCTTATTAACAGAAACTCAGGTGTGGTTGAAAGGGGCTTGTTAAGAATGACAGGAATTCCTTTTACTTTCATGACTCTGGAACTACTTCAGGAACAAAAGGCAAAATGCAATAGAAGAGGCTTCCAGGTTCTCTTGTGCTTAGGAAGTTCCAAGGATTTGGGAGCTATGAGCCAGGAACAGTGGATGAAGACCAAATATATATCTCTTATTATAAATTGTCACATCTACATTTTACAGATGAGGAAACAAAGGTGCAGGGGGGTTAAGTTGCTCACAGCCACACAACTAGTAATTTTTTTCTAGTTAAAACAGAGTATTTCTTGGGAAGTGAAGTGTTACCAGAATCTTAACATATCATGTTTAACTAAAAATAGATTGCAAAGCACACACACAAGATTGCGGCACAGCTCCTAATCACACAGTCATGTTTTTAAGTCCTAAGACTCATTTTTCTCCAACTTAAGTCAAGTTATGTAACTTTATTATCACGGTTGATTCTGCAGAATTGTTGGGTCAGTAAAAATTGTTTCAGAAATTTGGCATGCCTTGAACATTCTTCACATTCAAGTACATCTTTTGTTTTTGAGATTTGGATTTTCCTTTTTGTTTATATTGCAAGTAACAGAGTCCTTTGATAATGTGTTTTATGGGAAACCCTGTTAGCGATTATAACCATTAAAAACAGCTAACCACGTCTGTCAGTGCTCATGCTGAGCTCTGCCCACACCGAGCAGGTTACAGGAACTGGGCTCTGTTGTTTTTAAGTGATGATGATTTACTACAATGTCTTTTGGACAAAAGTGATCAAAAACCACCCAGATAACTATTACCTATGTTTTAGACACTTTATATTAAAAAAGCGTCAAGAAAATGTGCATGGAGTTGATGAAAAAGAAAAAAATTAATAATGTGATATTTATTTTACAAAGAAATGCATTATCATAATTCTTGATTTTTCTTCCCTCCTTTTTAGGCTTCACATTTCTTTTGGGGATTGTGGGCTTTGATTCAAGCCAAATACTCTACTATTGAGTTTGATTTCCTTGGGTAAGTTTAATTTGACTGTATGCATTACGTTTGTCTCTACTTTTTTTTGGATTAACATTTAGAACTCACAGAGGACATTGCAGTTATTATTTTCAGTTAAATGTTATAAAGGTTGCATGCATTTAATTGGTCTGCAAAGAAATCTGGTAGAATCTGTTTAATGCTTTCAGTGTTAGAAAAATGTCCAGTAGGTGGCGCAATAAACTAAAAATATATCCTTTGAAAATTATAAAACTTAAAAAAATCAGCTGAGAAGGGTGAGTGGAAATAACGAAGGATTAAGATTTTTAGCTCTAATTCTGTTGTTACTCTTGTTTCTCACTAGGTATGCAATTGTTCGCTTTAACCAATACTTTAAAATGAAGCCTGAGGTTACTGCATTAAAAGTGCCTGAGTAAAGAAGACGTTTAACTATTCTGAACAATGCTTGCGAATCTTAAACTCCAAAAAGCCAATTATTTGTTAAAATTCTTTTAATTTGGTTATCTTGCTTTACAAATTATGCCTCCAAACAACCAATTTATTTTTTAAATAGTCCAAATGATGTCGAGAAGTATACCTACTGCTGTCAGTATGTGGTGGGTTAGAAGTTTGTTAAATCAGCAAAAAGGTATAAAGATGTCGATTTAATCCTTTGATAATTTAATCTATGTTATATGTAAATTATTTATTATGAATTTAACATGATTCTGCGACTGCTTCCATCTGTTTCATGTTTGTTGAGTGTAAGCAATGAAAATTTCCCAGAGAAATTGTTTTTTTAAGTTTTACTTTAATAAGATTGATTTTAGTAAGCATTTTAGATGTTTAGTATAACCTTTTTATTTTGACATACTGTAAGTAAAGTGAATCATTTACTCTTGAAATGCCAGGCACTGATTTAGGTAACTTAGGATGTTCATAGAAAAATATCTGTTTAGGAAAGTGAAATACATTCACGATCTATGCTAGTGGTACATCTTTCTGAAGTGTTAGAAAGTTTTTTTGGTGGGGGAACATACCTTAGAATTAAATTCCCCTCTTTCTATGTAGTCTGGCAGTGTAAATATTAGTATTTACCATATAATCCTGGAATACATATGATGATGTTATGTTACCAAAACCTGCATTAAATGATGTTTTCGTATACTAAATATGGTCATTTAAGTTACTAGTTACTAGTTACTACTAATTTGTTTTTAAAATTTTACTATCTCAAATTGTTTCTAACCAAAAAGTTTGCTTTCCTTATTGAGATGTTCTGTGTTTTGTTTGTTACTAAACAGTCGCTAGTAGAACAGTTGCTAATTTCTGAAGCAGAGGTAGAATGCATATTATCCCTGGGAACAAGAAAGTGTCATGTGGATTAATTCTTTTTAACCTTTCCAGATTCATTCCTTACATTTTGGTTTTATGTTTTAGTTTGGCTCCATGTCTTTAGAATGATAGCAGATGATTCCTTGATACACGTAGTTTAAGAGAAATAAGTTGAGGTGGTTAAAATAATTAAATAAGGAACTTTTAGAACATCGGTCTTGTACACGTAAAATCTGATACAACGAAATATGAGTTAAGCAGAAATATTCATGGTAGGAGAGCTTCTGTTTGTTTTGATTTCTTTTGCTTTTGTTTAAGTGTTTTGTTTGAGAGTGAGAGGATGGCAGTTATTATTTGGAAGGAAGTTAGGTTGTTGGGATAGATAAGCAGGCTTCAAGTTCTGAAGACTGCCATGTGGGGTTATGCAGTCATGGTTAACTTCCCTTAGAAAATTAGTCTGACAAGCTTTGCACTTTGGTCACATAAGTGCCCATGTACAAAGTTGGCTTAATGGATCTGCATATTCAGAATATGCAACTACAAATTTATCCTCTGAGAAATCTTCTGGGGAGTCTGATGTATTATTCCAAATGACTTAGAGTGTCAGATAAGTGCTTTGAAATACTTGGCTTATCTCAAGATGTTTAATGTTAATAAAGTAGGTAGAAACACTTACAGGCCATTTAAAATGGTAAATTCTAGTTACATGAATAGAATCTTAAAATCTGTTTGCATCTATAACAGTGTTAGACCAAGGTTTGTTTTCTACCTCCCCAATGTTACAAATGTTGAATTCTGTTTTTATAAACGATATTACTGTAGGATCAGTAGAATTTTATGTAATTAACTAAATGAAAGGAACCAACTAAACAATAGCTTTTTATGTAATGTTAGAATGGACTTGAAAAGTTGTTTTTGATGGAATTTTCATCTGTGGTTGGAACATTTTCTTAGACAATGAAGAATGCTTAATACTCTTGATTTTTTTTTTTTTTTTTTTTTTTTTTTGCTTTCTGACTTCTTAAAGTGCAGCGGTGTATATCTTGGAGAACTATGGGAGGAGAGAAGATCATTTTTCTACCTTACTCCATGTTCTTCAAACTGTTTTGAGTAGAGATTCACTGAGCCATTGCTGTAGACTGTGCGTAGCTGCGAGCTGTGATACTGTTGTAAGCGGTGCAGAGAGGTTCATATAGAAGTGAATGTAAAGGGGAATAAAGGCTCTCACTTTAGCCCCAGGCAGTGGGTGTTGGGAACAAAATATGATATTTAAAATATTTCCCCAACTCTTAGGCTAGATTTTGGTTATTTTGACTCTCCCACTTCGTATTCAGGTTTTTGGGATCACACTTAAGGCTAATAATAGGGTTCAAGATTGCTTCCCTTTTTATTGACCATTTAAGGGATTCTAAAGGGAGGACATCCCTCTAAAATTTGTCCTGTGGCATGCTGAGATGTCTTTTGCCTTTTTATGTTAAGCTAAGGAACTTGAATGCCTTACCTAATAACTTAACTGGTAGTAAGCTCATTGTGTAAATATGAAAATGGTTGTTAGCGAAGTGGCATTCATGTGTAACGGATTGTTAGTCAGTAGACCATAGTGGCCTGAATGCTTTAATAAGCAAAATTCCACAAATTTTGTTCTCTTTGTTCCTTACATACTTGTATGATCTTCTGACCAGTAATACTTGATGTTTTTCCCTCCTGACCTGATGCTACCACTGCTTTCTGAGAATCAGAGACGTGGTAGTAAATCATACTGTTCACATGATCATTTGAGATCAATATGAGCACAAAACTCATCAACTAGGTCTGCCTGGAATGTATATAAAAAAGTGTAAATAAAGATTTGTAAATTAGTGTGAATTGTATCTTGCATAGGCAATTGTGTATTGTTTTTTGCATTCTCTCCCCTTTTGTAGACATTTTTGTGTAAGGGAATGATCCAGCTCTTTGGCTTTAGACTGGAAATGGCCAACAGTTCTGGCCACACAGTGGGATAACAAGAGGAACTGGAAATAGGGTTTATCAATTTTTGTTGACGTCAGTACATATTTATTTAGCCTCTCAGTGCCTAATATGACTTTCCTTCGTTCTTTAGTTGGCCATTAGTTTTGAGGGGTTATATTCCTGCAAGCAGTAAATTAATACATTGTTAGGACGTCCATTTTTTGAGTCATAATTCTAAGCTAAATCAAATTGAAATTATAATTTCATGATTGCATACTGAAGTATTATTCTTTCTTATTTTCAAGGTTGTTGACCCTTTTCTACAAATAATCTTTGAATTTTTATATATCTCATTGTGAATCTTAGGTCCCATCCATACAAGAGATGATAAATAATAGCTCGTAGTTCAACTTAAGCATATGTCTCAGTTGGTTTCTCTGAGTATAGAGAAAAACCATTATGGGTTGTAAAAGATAGAAAACATGTAAGTAATCTTTTAATGATTGCTAATTTCATTTTTGCTGAACTGAAAAATATTTAACTTCAGAAGTATGTTATGAAAGCTCCCAGATTTCAAGGAAAAAGTTCACCCAAATACTCTTTTTAATTAAAAGTTAAAAACCTCGACTTTTAAATTTACATAGATACTTCTTTTTTGAATTACACAAAGCCTTCTGTACCATTTTTGAATTCCTTCATGATATAAATGAGAAAACTAACAGTTTGATTTTCTGCTTTAAATTGCTTTTAATAAGCATATTATACTGCATTCCAAAGTGATATAGACTTAAGCTTTCACTACTAGTCAGTCATTCAGTTGATAGACAAAGTTAACAACGCTTTATGCTGGGGGGGAGTTTTGTTATTGGCAGCGACTTGCACTACTTCACACAAAAGGCAAGTGCTAGCGGTTTTGCGCAACGCAAAGTGAATTATTAAGTGTGTGGTAAGGCAGCTTTATCTTTATTGAAAAAAACTGGTTTGCTCTGATTTTTCTTCTGTAGTTCACTAGATTTTAGAATGTCTTTGAAAACTTAGTTACATGTAAGGCAGTCTGTTTTGTTTTGTTTCTTTTTTTTTTTTTTTTTAAGAAAGACATTAGTTACATGGAACTGCCTGTGGTCCTGTTACATACCGCTTGTGTGAATACAGTGTTATGGATTGAGTTTGATGTCTTCAGACAGAAAAGTGTATCAATTATTTAGTCTTTGAAGCTTAGTCTGTAAATATGTTACTCTAAAAGAAAATGCTTGGGTTTGCATTACTTGAATACTTGAAAATTGAAATTAAGAAGATATATTACATAATGAATTAGATTTTCCTGAACAGTTTTTACACTAAAATTTTCATTTCTGGATCATATTTTGAAATGGACAGATTTCAACTATTTGAATAGAAAAAATAATGATGGCGCTTGTAGAAAATACCCCTTTGAGTCTGAGGCATTTGGAATTCAAGTTTGTAGTAGGTTTCTATCCTGAGATCTGCTTTCTCTTCTTTACTTAATGCCCTTACTATGCTTCTGATGTTATCAAATAGCAAGTCAAAATTTATTCATTATGCATCCTATGGCTTTTCTAGTTCTGAAAAATTGCTCTGTAAAATACTCGTAATCCCTAAATGTAGGCATATTTTTGTTTACATCTTGCCTGTTAATGGATAAATACCATTAATCATTTTAACAAACCACTTATAAGGTGTTTATAAAAATTGAAAACATTACATGTTCTATTTGAACTAATAACTGAAGGGGTAAGAAAAATCTGGCTGATTTGAATTGGTCCATTAGTTACATTTCAAAACTCTTAAGAAAAGGACTTTGATAGGTTGAGACCTGATGGTATCCAGGTGAACCAGCTCCTGTGAACTGGAAAAGACCCCCTAAGAAGCAGTGGAGGAATTGAGAGTATTTACACGGTAGTGGTGTGCTGCTGCTTAGATTACGTAGTGACACACTGAAATTTTCACTGTCCAGTAATCTGAAGAAGTTTCCTGCTACTTATGTGTACTTAAAGTAACTATAGTTTGGTGGAATCTGCAAAGAGGAAACGTTTCAACTCTACTGTATTTAGGAGCATTTGTATAGCTGTGTGAAGTTTCCACAATATGTTAAAATACACTGTTATTTTAAGAAAGAAGACCTGGCATTATTCCATGTTCTTATAAGATAACGTCCTTATCAGTTTCAGAAGAAAAAAACAAAATAATTGTCATTGCATTTGCTGTATGTTGAATTGGGAAATTGCGACCTAGAGGTTAAAATTGTGTTTATTAAATGTGAACCACAGTAGTATAATGCTGCTCTGTATATACTGTGAGTGCTACAGATAGTCTCAGCACTGACAATGTATCGATACCTCTCAAATGAACGCAGCGTTTGATGTAGGTGTTCTGATACGCCTCGGAAAGTATCTGAGTGTCTGAGAACTTGTTCATCTGTTTGGTAATGAAGATACTTCCTGTTTTTTTTTTTTGTTGTTGTTGTTGTTGTTATTGCATATTTTCATGTTTAAAACTTAATTTTTACATTTTTACTACTGTTAATTTAAGTAAAATTTGTTCTGTGGTTAAAATGGGGTTGCCAGTGAAGGTAATTAAAAACAACCCCATTCATGTAACTGCTTAAATAAAAATACATTCTTGCTATGTGTTCATAAACTTTTAATGAATCTGTTTGTATTTCTGTTTAAATATAAGTGATGTTCAGGCTTTATTTCTGTTTCATAAGGCCTTTTACCATTGATTAAATGAAGGAATGTATCTTTTTGAAGAGATTTATATTCTGTAAATAAAAATTGTAACAATAAAGTTGGGTTCTAACTGCTTGTATCCATAAATCTTGTTACTTCAACTTATTTTGTGGTTTTCCTTTTGTAGAAAAACAAAACTTCTCAAAGTTAGTGCATAACTATTTGTATATCTGAAGTGATTCTTTACATTCCTAATTCTCTGGTTTTATAGTGTTAAAAAGTTTTCAGAAAGTTTTACTTTTGAAAATTTGATTGATAGAGTATAGAATATTGTATCACTTATGAACAAATTCTGTTTACCTAGTTTAAAAATTCATTATTCTAACCACTGTACTTTGTGTCTTCACTGTGCTTGGGGCTGGAGGCACAGATGAATAAAGGCACCATCTGGGACTTCACATCTGTCTACGCAGGGACTGTCCATTCAACTAAGGTTTATTATGCTCCTTCTGATTCTCAGGGAGTGTGATCGATGGTGGAAATACAAAGATAAGATGTGATTTCCCCCTTAAGATAGAGTTTATCATGAATGTCAATTCTCTATAACAAAAATAGTCAGCTCTGTGTGTGTGTGTGTGTGTGTGTGTGTGAGAGAGAGAGAGAGAGAGAGAGTTATAGAATGTTTCCCAGTTTGGGTTTTTCTGGTGTTTTCTGATGACTAGGTTGGGTAGCAACCACAGAAGTGCTGTGTCCTTGTTAGGGTATCCCTCCGAGGGAGTCACTGTTGATGTTCACTTTGACCACCTGGTCAAAGTATTGTTGTGTCTTCCCTGTCCAGTTGTTGTCCCTGTTGTAACTAGCAAGCAGTCTGTGGGGCATTGTGCCCCTTGTCAGACCCCAACATTTTTCGAGCACTTCCTTACTTTCTAGTAAAATAAGAAATTCCAGACTAATTTTGTACTTCCCTTCCTGAGCCCTGGAATCAACCGTTTTCTCCAAGGAGCCTGGTTCCTTTGGGGAGGAATAGTATTTAGAAACTTATATTTGAGACCCAGGGACGCTTACTGCCCCTGAGATGTCACTGATCCTAGGACCTGTTAACTGGCAGAGCAAGGAAACACACACACACACACACACACACACACACACACACACACACACACACTCAGATATAAATAATGTTTTAAAAGTCATGTGTCCTTGCTGACACCTCTAATTTCTGATTCAACTTCAGAGTTGCCTCTCCCATTTCATACTTTCCTCCTTTTTCCTTACTCTGATAATACAGGTTTGTATTTTTGTTAAGAATACCATAGAAATGTGCCCTTCTAACTGTATTATATGAGGCATAAGATGTTTATATGTATGTTACTAGTGATTTTAACCTTAGTTACCTGATTAAAGTGTCTGTCAGGTTTCTCCCCATTTTTTCCTTTAAATAAGTATCTCGTGGGAGAGGATACTCTGAAACTATGCAGGGTTGTTTGCTATTAATTTTAGTGTCCGTCGTCAGGTTTTGCCTGCAGCAATTGTGGTGTTTACATGATGTTGATTTTCGATTCCCCTTTTCTTCTATATTCGTAATTGGAGTTTCACTGTAAGGAAGAGCTGTACCTTTATTTACTTAAACACTTGATTTGTTTATCCAACCGTATCAGTAAGGACTCAAGAGTATTTAATTCTATAGGCTATAAACTATCACACACATTCTGTTGCTCGGTTTATTCCAGCTTGGTGATGGACGGCTCCTTCAAGTTGGCTGCTGTATTCTTTCTGCGTTGCCCACATCATTTTTTGAGCATTTCCGTTTCTGGCAACGTAAGGTGTTCCAAGCTAGGCTTGTACCTTCCCTGCCCCAACCCTCAATTCAACTATTTCTTCAAGGAGCCTTGACATTTGATTTTTAGAGAATATTTAGAAATTAAGACCTGGATACCAGGTGTGTCCATTGTTGGGTGTTACCGCTTCTAAATTCCATTAGTTTGACAGAATTAGGAAATGCTAGAAAAGTCACAGGAATAGTTCAGTGCGCTCCCATATATCCTTTTCCACGTAATTTGTGAGTTACTTGAGCAGTCTGCACACATAAATCTTTACCTCTCAGTACTTGTATTTCCAAAGACCAGTCTCTTTGGACCTCCTCCGATAGTTGGTGTTGGTTCAGATGAATATTCCTCTGTTTGTAGTGGGTTATTTTTCTTTTGCTCTCAAGACCTTCTCTTTTTAACTGGTTTTCAGTAATTTGATTATGCTGCATTTAGATGTGATTTTCTTTGATTTATTATCCTTTGGTTTTGACCATTTTGAATCCATAAATTTATCTTTTACTGAACTTGGGGAATTTTCGGCCATTATTTCTTCAAGTATATGTTTTGGCCCATTCTGCCTTCTCTTTATGAGTCTTTAATTACACGTGATTAGACTTTGTGAAATCGTTTAAGAGGTCTCCAGTGCTCTGTTCATTATGTTTCCAGTATCTGTTTTCTCTTTCCCAGACTGGATTCTTTCTGTTGGTCTGTCTTCACACTTCACTGACTTTCTCCTCCCCTCTAATTTCCAAACTGCTGTTGTGCCTATTCGGTGACTTTAAATTTTGTACATTATTTTCAGTCCTATAATTTCCATTTTATTCTTTTTAGAGTTTCTATTTCTTTTTTTAAAATTTTCTATTTATTCAGTATAAGCATAGTCTCCTGTATGTCCTTGAGCACGACGGTTCCTTTAAAATCCTTGTCCACAAATTTCAACAGTGGGTCATCTCAGGGACCATGTACTGATTTGGTTTCTTTTGAGTGTGGTTTATATCTTGTTTCCTTGTGCTTCTAGTAGTTTTGATTTGTTTCCTAGACATTGTGATTGATACGTTGTACAGACTCTCGACTCTTACGATCCTCTGAAAAGTATTGATTTTGTTTGTTTTAGCAGGCGTATAACTAGACTGTACTCAAACCTCAAACTCTGGCTTCTCTTTGGACCGCAACTAAAATTTGGAGATTATGCCCCACATGTGTGTAGTTCAGAGGTCAGCCAGAGATCTGGGCAGTCTGTACACAGATTTTAGTGTCGTCTCTCTCTGGATCTTTCTTGGAATTTGTTTCCATACTTTCTAGCCTTTGAGGTTGCTTTGAACTCTGTTCTCTGGTTCTGCAACTGAAGGCAGCAGGTTTTTTGAGTTTTAGGTGCCTTGCAAACCTCTGACTTGTGGCTTGTCCTCTGGTTAATAAAATGGGAAACTCAGTGCCATTCCTTTTTTCTAAGTGTAACATCTGCTCTGTTTTCTTTTTGCTGTTGATTGCTTTCTAGTGCTTTTAGGTAGTTTCATATCTCAATTTTGTAATTATCTGTAGGAACTTTGTTTCAGTAGGAAATATTCCTCTATCATTCAGTGTGGAAATCTTTAATGTAGCTTTTTCAGTTGGGGATTTAATTGATACTGTAAATTGGCATAGATGTTAAAGGTCCTGAAATTTTCTCCAATTACCAACTTCAACAAATACCATATATTCTAACTTGCAGTGTTTTAATTAATTTTCAGAAATTGCATAATTTGTATGTGTTTCTCTTCTTACCCAAGTTGTTTAATAGAAAGTTGTTTAATTTCTAAGTGGAATGGCCTTTTTAGTTTTGAGTTTGTTCTTAAGAACATATCTGAATTTATTCCATTGCAATCAGAGAGTGTTGCTACTTCCACTTTATGGTAGCTATTGATGTTCTGACCTAACATATGATCCACTCTGGGGAATGTTCCCTTTGTCCTTGGGAAGAAGGTATATTCTCTGTTGTCAGTGGGTGGTGTTATACACACAGCTATGCGTGTATGTGTTTTATATATATATTTATGTACATGTGTGTATACACACAGTCTATCCTCATTACTCATGGATTCCATATCTGTGAGTTTGCCTGACTGCTAAAATTTATAACCCGAAGCCAGTTTTTGGGGCACTTTTCTTGCCATTTGCGGACACATGCCTGGGCAGAGTGATGAAAAATGTGAGGCACCTGACACTTAAATTCCCAGCTAAGGTTGAACAAGCTGATACTCTGCCTTTTGCTTCAGCTCTCTTACCGTAAATGTTTTTTCACTATGTGTTTAGTACCACTTTTTTTTTTTTTTTTTTTGCATTTTTGTGCTTTTTGTTGGCGATTTCACGATTTACGACAACTTCCTTGGTCTCAGCGCTTTTCTTCACCTTCAAGTCCTCCCCTCCTGCCTTGTGCTTTCAGACGGAGGCACACCCATCTGCTTAGAGTTCTGGCACGTCGCAGTCTTGTTCAAAACTCTGCTTTTTTCCGTGCTTCTAACCCTCTTGACCAGGCTAATTCTTAACTTTGGTAAAGCTTTTAAAACCTCTGCAAACTGCTTTGGAAGTGTCACTTCCAGAAAGCTACCCCTGCTTGCACAAGTGTCCCTCCTGGCCCTTTTCCCTTACCTCACTGCAGCACCCAGGGACGCCTCTGATCAATGAGCTTATCTCATTATCATTGTTTATCAGTTTGCCTCCCTGAATAGACTCTGTGGGCCTTGACATCATGAGTCTCATATGTCTTTATGGTGTAATAACTTTACACAGTGCTGCGCACCTACTGGGGTTTCACTTTATGTTTGTTAGATGGATGAATCAAAGCACTGAATGGTTAGGAAAGATTTCCCATCAAGCAAAAAGTAAGTAAATAAAATATCAGTATTTGATCCTGGAGAGAGATGAACCTTGGAGATGACAATGCAAGAACTTTTCCCGAGTTGACGAGACACCTGGAAAGCTGTTTCACTGGTGAAGCTGTGCTTCACTACTTTGGAAGTCAGAAATGCATTTTATTTTTCACTGCATACTTCTGCACGTCTTGGTTTTACTTTATTTAGTTGAGCCCAAATTTAGAGGAGCATGTAGATATTTCGTTAACTGTTGTTGATTTCCTAGAGATGACCAGAATTCAGTGTTCTTAGAATCTAGCATGCCAGCAGCTTTTCAAGCCGCCCCCCCAACCAGTGTATATTTTTAAAAATGTATGTCCGTAACATTAAAATAACGAGCAGTGAAAGACTTGTTCTCTCTAGATGAGTTTCCATCAAAAGCTGTAATTGTTTTTCTCATAATATTGAGTAATGTCAGTAAAACCAAGCATTATTGACTTATACCGGAAATTTATTATTTTTTGAAAGTGGCCATCATTAATAATTTGTTATGCAGGCAACAATCTACTTTTTTCCAAAGATTCGGCAGTTGCGTTGGATTGTCTCCTGTTCCCTTGACACAACCTGAATATCACAAAAGAGGAATCGGCCTGAGACGACTCTGACATACCAAGTATTTTTACTGTACAACACAAGATCATGAATCAAACATCTGAGTTTCTACCACAATTTTTCTAGTTGATTTTCACAACTCCTTATATTGTAAATCTTACTAGCTGGAAATTATTTAGTCTCTTTTATAAAAACTGTATCTATTTAGTAATTAATTGATACAGGATTGCCTTTTTAATCTCACCACATTTTAAGAATCTAGCTCAAACTGTTCTTTTTTCCTCTTTGTAACACTTTGAAAAAAATTTAAAATTTTATTGTGCTTCTTGCAGTTTTTTTTTTTCTCCTTTTCACACGAAAGCAGAAGGCTGTGTAGGTGCCTTGTAAAAGGCTGTCGTGGTGACATCCCTAACAAGAACTTAAAGCAATCCTGCTAAAAAAGATTTCCAGCTTTTGAAATGGTCTAAAAAGAAAAATCAACAAGAAAGAAAACATAACCATGTGGCTACATTTGCCAGCAAGTTTCCTTCCTTGATTAGAGGAGCAGAGTTCTTTTCCTTCGTCTCACTGTTACCTGATAACTGTGTTGACAACGTCAGCTCATTTATCTTTTGCAATAAAAAAATGAAAGCTAAGGGGAGGTGCCTAGTAGCACCAGTCTTTGTGTAGGTTGAGTGGAGTTTAGTTTCTGTTCTGTTTCCTTGTCAACTCCGTATCGTCATGGAGACAGCCAGAAACTGGAGGGAACGTGTTGCATACTGGAAGGATCCCGTTCAGGTGGCAGGAACTCCCAGTGATGACCAGGAGTGCTGTGGGGTTGTTTTCTCATGTGTAAAGTGATCAGATTAAATGAGATTACCCCTGGAGTCTCTTCTGGTTCTAAAATGCTGGAATATGGTAACCAAAATAGTTTTTGAAAGGATTTCATGTAAAAATTAGAACTCTTTGGTATTATTCTGCACTTGGGCACGTCACTGCTCGTCCTTCCTTGTGCTCCCAACTTCAGCTCCCAGCTCACTCGGCTGGTGCCCGAACCGACTGTCCCTTTAGCTCCACCTTGTCTGAACGCTGGCCACCGCAGGGAGGTACCTTATCTTTGGAGGTCTCAGCCTTTGAGTTTTACTTCTTCCACTCTCTTATCTCTGAAATATTATGTAGGTTCCTGCCAAGTAAAGGCCATTCTGCTTAGCTTTTGCTGGGTCATAGAGTATGCGTTGTGTTTATTTTGACCAGCAAGTGCCAGATTGCTCTCTGGATTGTTCTAATGTTCCTTTTGTCAGTGAATAATGTTTCTGCTACATTTATATCTATCACTTACCTCATACAGAATATAAATATTTTGTCAGATATTAAACCTGCTACCATTGGATTTCCTAGATTTATTTTGGTTCATATTTGCCTGGCACATCTTTTTTCCATTATATTCAAATTTTTGTGTCTTTTTGCTTTGAGTGGCTCTTGAAGACAACATATTGTACATTTTAAATTCAATCTGAGAGTCTCTGTCTTTTAATTGATGAGTTAAAACATTTACTTTTGGTGCATTTATTGTATTAAAACTCAGTTCCATCTCACTGTTTCATTTTATGTATTGTATTCTCATTTCTTTTTACTCTTTACTTTCTGTTGTATATATAAAATTTACCAGGGCTGGGTTAAAACTTTTACATTCTATTTTTATTCCTATGGTGGTTGACCTTAATTTGTAGACCATGCTCATATTTGTTTATCCTAATGAAGGAGGTATTTGAACTTATCAATATTTGCATGTCTATCAATATCTATGGCAGATCTGGAAATACACTGCTCAGATCTCCCTTCTAGAAAGAACTTGCTTTGTGTGGAATGTGATTAGCTGGCAGCCTTCAGCTGTTAGCTCTTTTAGGCTCTACTTCATTCAAACTGACATCACACTTTTTTCAGGGCAGCCCCCAGCAATGGTACAAAGACCTAGCCATTTCTGCCCAGGTATGACATCTTTGCCACAGAAGTCCCCGTTGAGCTGGTGGAGACTTTGTCAGGTCAGCTTCATCGTCTGGAATTTCCCCCTGAGAAATCTGCTTCTTCCCCTTTCCTTTTGCAGGTGCCATTTCCCAGTAAGCCTTTTACATTCCAAACTCTTGGCATCGGTCCTTCCTCCAGTCCACACCTATGGTCCTGTGGGAGGGCCTGTATGGCCAGCTGAAGGAAAGAGAAAAAGGCATCAGCTTGGTTTATAGATGGCTGGCTTGGTATATGGATGTAAACTAAATGGGGGCAGCAGCTGAATTACTGCTCCATTCAGGGTGGTCTTGAAAAGCTGTGGGAAGGAAAATATTTCCAGTGGACAGAGTTCTGGGTCATACACAAGGGTGTCCACTTTGTGTGGAAGGAGGTGATGCTATATAAGGACTCGTGGCAGTGACAAGCCAGTCAGAGACAGAAGGAAAAAAGGTGGGAAGATTGGTGACAAGATCTAAGATAGAGACATAGGGATGGATATATGCGAGTGGACACGAAGTGTAAAAATCTTTCTTACATCGGAGTAGACACGAAGTGTAAAAATCTTTCTTACATTAGCCACGCCCTGGCTAGAATCCACCATGGAAGAGGCACTAAACATCTGAGCAGTTAAAATGGCTTGGCTGTTTGATGTTAGCCAGACTTTGTCAGTGACCACCCTAGGGCTAGCCCGGTGGGCACATAGATGAGGTGGCCACATTAGCAGTGATGAAGGATGAAGGCTACGATGGGTGAGATCAATAGCATGAATTCCTACCTACCAAGTTGGATCTGCTTCCTCTGAGTGTCCATGCAGCCAACAACAGAGAACGACGCCGAGCCCGTGGCATGGCGTAACTCCTCTCTACAGGTGTTACCTTCCAGAGACCCCTGGTACTCCCAACTCTGTCCCAGCGTCTCCTTCCCAGAGAACGTCACCTGGGATGATAGATCTGTCTTTTGCAAGAATATAGTATCTTCTGTGGCTTTTCCAAAAATCTATCATGCTCCTAAAACCACGATGTCACCCCTGTACCCTCTTTTCTCTCTAGCACTTGATCTTGCTTCCAATTTCACAAAGAATCAAACAGTCCCATCACGTTACATCTTCAAAACTACAAATATTACGTGTCCCCATCGTCTACCTTTCTGCAGCCTCAGAAGTAGAGACGCTCTGATGCTCTTTACCTCGTTCAATACCAGTGCCTCCTTCTGTGTCGCCTCCTTTATGTTCAATATTTCTCCTTTAATGGCTTTCCTCATAAGACATGAGAATGTAAGTCTCTTTTTGCCTTAAAGCGAACAAAATAATAATACATGCCTTGCTTTACGTGCACCCGTCTCTTTCAACTTCAGAGCCAAATTTCTTTAAAATTAGTGTACTCTTATTTTTTTTTTTTAATTGAAGTATAGTCAGTTTACAATGTTGTGTCAGTTTTTGGTGTGCAGCATAATAGTTCAGTCCTACATATACATACATTTATTTGTTTTCGTATTTTTTTTTATTGTAGGTCCCTATAAGGTAGATATTGAATATAGTTCCCTGTACTATACAGTATAAACTTGTTGTTTATCTATTTTAAAATTAGTGTACACTTGCTATCTCTACTTCTTCATCTTTGTATTTGTCAGTCAGAGTTCTAGAGGATAATCTGCTCTACCCAGTCCACCGATTCAAATGCTAACCTCTAAAGGAAACAGCCTCAGAAACGCACGCAGGGTATCCCTTGGCACCAGTCAAGTTGGCACATAAAATGAACCGTCGCAACTTCCTCTTTCATCTGGCCTGATTTTAATGTTTTATTTTTTGTTGTTGTTGGAACAAAAGAGTTTTCAGAATGAATATTTGATATGCCTTCTAAAGAGATGAGATTTTCATAAAGAAAATCACAGTATGAAGTTTTTGATGAAACCTACACTTAAATTTCCAAGCACTTGGGAGAATCGGTCTGTCCGCTGAGCTCTGCTGAGGCGAGGGCTGCCGAGTCTGGTGACGCAGATCCTGATTGCCCGGGCAGGCGTGTGGCCCGGGTGCTCTCTGTGCACCACCTCCACAGATATCTTTCCTGCTTTCCATGAATAAAGGAAGCTTCTAGTATTCTCCAACTCCCTGTACTAATAAGAGCAGCAGCATAGTGGAGGGGCAGGCTGGGGCAACCAAGGAAAGAAGGGTTATGTGAATAGTCTGACCCATAATATCGGCAGATATCACCTCTTCTTCCTAACTGCCTCCTCTCCCAGACATTTCCATCCACTGACGCGGACCCTCAGGTACGTATTGATCTGAGTACTTGACACTTGGCACATATGACCAATTGGCTTAACCTTCTGTAAAACTCCATAGGCCTTTCTGTTATTAAGCTTCAGATGCTCTTTTAAATTCAGGCCAGCTTCCTAGGTTCTCGTCTTGATCGCCTCAGGGACTCATTCGCCTTTCCTTTCTTCTTCCTCTTCTCTTAAAAAAAAAAACCCTAATTTTTCCCCCTTATTGTGATAAAGGTGATACCTGTTCACTGGATAAAAATCAGAAAATACAGAGAAGACAGCAAGTAAGTTATTTATAAACCTATTTTCGTTTTGGTTATAGGTATTTTCCAAACTTTCATTATGCGTGGGGGCCTTCCGTTTGTGTGTAAGTGTTTGTATGTAAGTCTACTGCGTTAGTCCATGATGGAAACAAACAGGCACGCATGCGCGCGCGCGCGCGCGCACACACACACACACACACACACACACACACACACACACACACAAACAGCATTCATACGTGCACTCTAAACTTGACCACAGTTGTTTATAACCAGCATTTGTTTTTTTTGCTTTTTAAGAGAATACTTTTAAATTTCATATTATATAATTTTTAATGACTGCCTAGAATTCCATTATGTGGTTATACCACAATTTGCTTTCTTAAGCTGTTATTCTGGACATTTTGGGTTCCCAGGCTTTTTTAGGCTGTATTAATACAAATAGTCTTATATCCAGATCTTAGCGCATATTGTCAATTTCAGTTTCTACAAGTGGAATTCTGGGTTTAATGATATGCATATTTTGATATATTTTGTTGTATTTTCTTCCACACGACCTGAAGTTTGAGAATGTTTGCTAACACTGGCTAATTATCATTAAAAAAATACCCAATATAATAAACCCCAAATGTTACCTCTTTTCTTCATTAAAGCTCTGGCCACCCACTCTGTCTGCTGGAGATCAGATTTCCACAAATGTCTGCAGAGGAGAAAGCAGTCAATCTTCATTGCATATCCATGCCTTGCTGGGCACAGTGCTGAGTTCTAGGAAAGCTTAAATAAATACAGCACAGTTCCAGTTCCCTTCCATTGGAGTCTAATGGGGCTGGAGGCAGGGGTGTAGAGAGACCAGTAAACACATCACAACACAGTGAGTTAAGGGTAATAGTGTGAAAATGCTATGGGAACACTCAGTGGGGAAGGGAGGTCAATCATGAGTCTTAGGTCTGAGTCCTAACTCTGTCTGAGTTAAGACAAACCAAGATTAGGAGTTAACCAGGCATAAAAGTCGGTTTTCAGACAGGGGTAAGGATCTCTACCAAGGCAATGTGACACAAACAGTGGCCTTGTTGGGGACAGCCAGCAGCCTGGCATGGCTGGAGCAGAGTGTGTAAGTTGGGGGCACTGCAGTACGTGAGGCTAGGAAGCAGGAGCTGTGTTAGGAAGAGCTTGGCTGTCTGGATTTGCAATTCTTGTCTTGTGGATGTTAGGAAATGCTTGAAGATACGAAGCAAAGAGTCACAGGATGAATCTGCATTTGGGAGAAGTAAGTGGATGCAGTGTGGAGGGTCAGTAGGCGAGGCGACCGGCTGGAAGCAAGGAGGCTGGCTTGGCGTCCAGCATCGTCCTTGTCAGAGATGCCAGCAGGAGCTCACACAGGAGCATTGTGGCTGGGGAGGAGGAGAAATTTAAAAGGTAATACCAGAAACAGACTCCCAGACATAGAATACAAACTTGTAGTTGCTAAGGGTGTTGGGGGGTGGGAAGGGACAGACTGGAATTTCAAAATTTGCAGATACTGACAAGCATATGCAGAACAGATAAACAAGATTATACTGTACAGCACAGGGAAATATATACAAGATCTTGTGGTAGCTCACAGTGAAAAAAAATGTGACAATGAATGTATGTATGTTCATGTATGACTGAAAAATTGCGCTCTACACTGGAATTTGACACATTGTAAAATGACTATAACTCAATAAAAAAATGTAAAAAAATAAAATAAAAGGTAATACGAGGTGATAGCACTGGGGCTTTTGGGCTGTTAAGTATGAGACGGAGTGTTCTCAGTTGGGTCATCTGGCTGAATCCTGGGGCCATTTTAGCTGTAGGACCCCTGTGGCTCCACATCCCCAACCCTTTCCCTTGTCTTGGGGGGCCCCTCCCACACTGTGTGAATACCGTACCCTGCTTTATCACAGAGCGCAAGAAAAATGACTTCTGTGGAGCTGGAAATGGCTGGAAAAAGGTGAGCTGAGTGCCCAGGGAGATGGAGGAGTTAGAAATAAAGGTTAGGCAGGCTGGAGACAGACGGGTGAATAGACGACACAGTAAGTAAAGGCGATATTTATTACCTTGATTTTGGAGAAGGTACAAACACATCTCCAAGTTCATCAAATTGTATACATTAAATATGTCCAGTTTTTTTGTATGTCAGTTATATCTCAATAAAGCTGTTTTTCAAAAAGAAAATCATTAAAGGCTTGGATAAGGTGCAAAAAGATTTATTCATAAAGTCCCAAAATACCAAACGAGGAGCTAACACTGCATATGTAAAATGGGAAATTTAAGACAATAAAACTTAGTAAGTGTGGGGACCTTGTGACAACAAGGGGAGATATAGTCTGAAAATATTAGGAGAGTCAACAAACTTTAAGTCACAAATAAGAAACCTGCAGACCGAAGCTGAGGTATGGCAGTTACCTCTGTTACACCGGGGCAAGTGCAGGCACGCCATCCCCACAAATGCCTACAGGTGTGAAAAAACATCACGGCTTGCGTATTTAGGGGCAATATCCGAGAAGACCACAAGGTGGTAATGTCATTTCACAAGTCTGTCTTTCACTGGGTTGCTTCCTCTTTTTCTGTTTGTATTTATGCCTTTATTTCTCTGTGTTCCAGTCCTTTTCATCTTTCTGCCTTTTTCTGACTTATGTGTCCTCCCTTTAAAATTTTTTCCTTGTCTTTCATTTCTTATCTCCTTCACTGGCCGTCATTAGAAGGAATACAATTTTTCCATTATTCACTGAGTAGAATCTTGTTTTGTCCTCAAACAAAATCTGTTTTAGAAATATTGATATCTATATGAAACTGCACAGAATAGTTTGAGTCCCTAGGTTCCTATCATCCAGCTGCAAAGTTGTCAGTTCACAGCCAAGCTTTCTTTACCTGTATCCCCATTCACTTTCCCGCTTCCCAAATTATTTTGAAGCAAGCTCCAGTTCTGTGCCAAGTCAGTACATCCGTATCTATCTCTCATACCTGAAGACTCTTAAACTAAACCACAGTGCCAGTATCACTCCAAAAATGTTAATGATTCCTTAATATTACAAGATCCAGTTAATGTTCAAGTTTCCAATGCCCCCCCTAAGCCAGTTTTAAAATATTATTTTATAATTTGCCTGTTGGAATCAGAATCCAAATAAATCCACACATTGTGATTAGTGGCTCTTTCTTTTCATATTTTTACACTGTACAGATTCCTGCTTTCTTTCCCCTTGCAATTTATTTGTTAAGGGAGCTAAAGTTATTCTTCCTAGAGTTTCCTACAAGTCTAGACCCTTCTGATTGCTGTCAATTTTTAAAACGGATACGAGCATTTTGCAATTTTTTTCCCAAAAATTTAAGAGGAAGCTAACCACTTGTTTCCTTTGTTCCTGTTACTGAGCTTCTGAACCCTGGTGGGAAAAAAATTACACACCTGTACAATTCGTGGGCACTAGCATCCAACGTCAGGTGAACTATCAAAACAGATCAGATCATCCCTTTTCTTGCCTCTAATAAGTTCTGTTTTCCTCTGTTTCAACCTCTCCTGTGCTCCTTAAACGCTAAGGTGGATTCTTCCCATTTTCTGCCCTGATCTCCGTTAGTTTTCTTTTCTCCTTTATCTTAGATTGACGGCGCTGTTGGTCCTTGCATTCTGGTCTCATTATCCTGAAATAATTCCTTGCCTAATTCCTAGCAAGACCCACCTCATAGTGTCGGACAGGTTTTGTTTTGCACAAAGATTCTCAGCCCAAGAGGAGGTGTCACTCTGCCTGCCAGGCCAGGTGCCCTGGTGCAAGTTATCTTTTTTTTTTTTTTAATAAAGGGGAAAAAGCCCTATTTTGTATGTTCATTTGATTGTTTTCATTTGATTTTACTCGGATATGGTTAAGGGCACAACTGGTCATCCCCAGGTTCTACTTTTCAAGACTCTCCCCTCTGGTGTTCCCAGAATGCCCTTCTCTCCCAGTTTCCTGCTTAGCTTTCTCCTTGTTTCTTCTTTATTTCTGTTGCCGGCTCTCCTACTGTTACCAAACTCAAGTCAGGCTGCTTGCCACTCAAAAGCCAATATTTGAGAGGCAAGTGTTGATAGGAAAGGAAAGGTCGCTTTCTTCAGGAGGCCGGCAACTTGAGGAAAAGATAGACTCATGTTCCATAGAACCAACTCCCAGCTGCCGATCACGGGGCAAGAGCTTTGAAAGAGGAATTCTGGGGGTGTATGGGAGGAGGGAGGGGGCTATGTGCAGAACAGCACAGTCAGCCCTGACAGTCATCTTGAAATTAGTCATGCAGTGGTCTGATCAGCATTATCTTGATGCTTGTAAGGACAGTTAATCTTCAGTTCCAGGATTGTTATTCCCCATTTCCTTGAGGCCAGTTCTCAGGAGCCTGTAAGACGGAGCAGCTATGTCATGGCTACAGTGTGGTCCTCGTCCTTAACTTCTTCCATCTGGTGGGGGTTTGAGTCTCGGCAAGGCAGCTCAAAGGACATGGCTCAGAATATTATCTGTAGCCCTTGAGGAGGAACTAAAGGTCCTTGACTTTGCTTAATGGTTAAACTATTATTATTTTATCTTGTTTGACTATTCTCCATTTTTTTTTTTTTTTTTTGCATTTTCTCACTTCTCTGATTAAATTTATTCTTTGGCTAAATTTTTTCCTACAGACAGGAAGCAAGCAGAGGACATGGGGGTGGGGGTGGGATCTGTCCTGGGAAGACCCCACAGGGTCTTTGTCAGTTACACTAACTCTTAAAATTTGTGGTTGCTCATGGTTTCCCTACCTCCTTCCTCTTTACCCCTCATAAGCTCTGCCTGGTTTTGTCCATTCCTGTGACTTCAGCACTCTTTCCAGCTCTATAGTGGTGACTCTGAAATCTCTAAAACCAGTCTCAGCTTTCCCCTGGCATTCCAGTTCCAAACATTCAACAGCCTTCAACACGTATCAATCTGAAATTCTGTAGACACTTCAAAAACTGTCTTGTGGATTCTTGATCTCTAACACCATCCATTCAGTTTCCCAAGCTAGAAATTCTAGTCATTTAACTCTCTTCTCTATTAAATCCAGTCAATCCCTGAATTCCCTTGAATTTACTTCACTTATTCTAAATAGACTTATGGGGGTTCTCTGGGGGCAGCACCCCAGGCTCTAGGGATTCAGCAAAAACCCCTGCTCTTCTGGAACTTACAATCTACTGGGAGACAGAAAATAAGCAAATTATTAAGGAAATACATGGTATGAAAGATGGCAGTAATTAGTGTGAGATTGGATTAAAATTAGAGAAATTTTTTAACGTGTCTTGTTCTGATCTGTCATCTGCACTGGTCTGGCTCACGTCCTCTTCATGTTTTGCTTTTGTTATTGCCTTGGTGTCCAAAACAAGTGCCTTTGCTTCTGCTCGTTCTCTCTGCTCCATTATCTGCACTTCAACTTGGCTAATATTCCTTGAAACAAACAAACAAATCCAAGAGTTAACATTAATAATGTAATCCTTTTGCTTAAGAGCAATTGGCCCCCTTACCTGAAAATACAATCCAGACTTTTTAGAATTGCAATTAAGGCCTCACTTAACCTTTCAGTCTCTTGTCACTGTCCTCTCTTCCTCTCTCCACGGTCCCACGTCCCATGCCATCACGTCAAGTTTCTTGCCCTGGCTGGTCTGTCCCCGCCTCTAACACTGTACTTTAGAGTATATTGTCTTTACCACGTTGACGGCTTGAGTGTCACCCCTCCGGGGAAGCTTTCTGAGATCCTCTAGGCTGTTAGCTATTCCATTCACCGTGCTGGACTGCCACTCTGTTCTTAGCTCTGTAGTAGATTTTTTTTTCCCTTCAAAATCATGCTTCTGTATGATCAGTTGGTTCCACAAACACGCCCAAATAATTATCCTATCATAATATCCTTGCTGGATCCAATACATTTCACCTGAGGAGCTCGTATGCGGTTTTATCATCAATCAGTAGCACCACCTGGCCCTTGCTTCAGGTGAGAATGGTGGTCTGCGAGGGCTTTCATTCTTCAAAAAAATCTATTGACTAATCGTGTCGAACTTCACCTTTTAAAGTTTTCCTAGGAACACTTATTGTTAAGTATGCGGTGTAGATCAGAGGTTAACGATTTTTCTTTTTCTTTTTTATTGATGTGTAGTTGACTTACAGTGTTAGTTTCAGGTGTACAGCAAAGTGATTCAGTTATCTATACACATACATATATATTTTTTCTTTTCAGATTCTTCTCCATTATACATTATTACAAGAAATTAAATATATTTTCCTGTGCTTGTAATAGATTTTTACATGTTTTTCTTGGAATTTATGCTCCAGGTGGAGGTGGGGCAGAAATATTGTCTTCAGCATCCATGTGACTCATCTATCCACATGACTCTAGGACCCACAGCCCAGCTTCACCATGGTGAAGGGGAAGGCAGTCAGTGAGTCCAGCCTACGATCTGGGGCCAGGCAGACCAGGTCTGACTCCTGGTCTGGCCACTCACCAGCTGAGTGGCTTTGGACAAGTTACATACCCTCCCTGTGCCTCAGTCTCCTTACATTTAAATGGATATTGGTAATTGAACATATCTTGCAGAATCATTGTAAAGATTGATGGAAATAATGCATATAAATTGCTTCACATAGTGCATGGTAACCATATATGCTCAGGAATGCTAGCTATACCAGATGCTTATAAAATGAATGACATTAGCATAACCTGTGCAATCCTTAGTTAAATGATTACAATGGAAGCTAGTGGCCCCGGAGGGAGAAAGAAAAGATTGCTCGCCACTCGTTTAGAGGAGTCAAAGGGAATGATTCCATAGTGTAATTAAGGGAATCTGGGAATGCTTTGATAGGACACGTGCTGTGTTACACCTCCATCTGGGTTTAACCGGTACCCTTTGGTGGGAAGCAGAATCTTGGTGGCACTTTATTTAGGGTGTCATCAGACCTGTTATGAACTGAGCCAAAGAGCTCATTTTGAGAAATAAAGGAGGTAGAGGATCTGAGGGAACCATTAATGAGCCCAGCTGCCATTTCACATGCGAAAAGGAGCAGGTTCACAGCACACGCCCCTCAGGGAAGGGAGAGAAAATGTCAAGGATTGTACTGGGAAGGTGTCGGAACATTTTGTACGAAAGTGGATATTTGGATGAAATGACTCTCAGGCCCCAAGATAGCATGACAGGCTGTAAATAGACAAGGAAGAGAGAAGACAGGAGTGTGCTTCTCCGTGGTGAGTATTTAGGCTGTAGACAACCAGGACGGTGCAGGGGTCAATGGAATAAAAATGTTAGCTAATGCCCCTTTTTTCAAAACAGCATCACAGGAAAACTATGACTGATTCACCCTGGATTTGACTTTCATTCTGCCGCTACTACTGATGCTTCTAGAATGACTAAACAACGTTGAGTTAATGAATTCTGTTTTACAGCACTGAGGAGGTCTCATACACTTGTGAAAAACCGCTGGTACCAGTGCAAAACAGAATTCCTATGGATAGTCTAAATCTTAATTAGAAATGTTCCATTAGTATGGAGAGTATCAGGGTGTGTGTTTTCAAAGGTTGATTAGGAGGTGACCTATACTGTCACATGGGGGAAATGTCTGTCTGCATCCCCCCGCCAGACCTTAGAGAGCCCCTATTAATCACTTGCATTGATGTCACCCACTGTTTTGGGGGTTATAATCTTTGTTCTTGGGCAGAGACTAGATACTCAATAATTGTTTTTCAAATTAAAGCATTTCTGAGACCATGCCATTGTATTCTGGGGGTTTCTAGAGTTATTGTCACCACAGGTTTCCCTTTCATCCCCAAAATACTTGCTCAAATGAATTGTCCTCTTTATCATTCTTACTGCCCCTGAGAGCTGTTCTTCTAAAATGCAGATCTAACCATTCTATTCTAACATTTTTGTTCTTAACAACCTTTACTCCGTTAATGGGTTCTGACTGTTGCTAGGATAAAAGCCACATCCCATATATGGCTTACAAAGTCCTATGTGACTTAGCTTTTTTCCTTTAATTTTTTCCCACTCAATGCCACTTTTCACTCTAAGTTTCAGATATCTTAAATAATGTGTGGTATCTGACTGGTAATTCAGTTAAATTTGTATTAATCAAAAGAGAGATTAGAATGGCCTGACCTAATCAGGTGAACTCTTAAAAGAAGTTAGATTTGAATCATGAGAGATTCTTCCACTGCCTTTGAAGAAGTAAGCTGCAGGTTGGAAGAATGTCATGAAACTAGGACCAGAGGGCAGCCTCTAGGATCTGAGAGTGACCCCCAGTCAACACTGAGCAAAGACTGCTGGGACCTCAGTCCTACCACCACAAGGAACTGAATTTTGACAACAACCTGAATGAGCTTGGAAGAGTCACAGATGAGATCACAGGCCTGGTCACTACCTTGTTTTCTGCCTGGCGAGACCCTCAGTGGAGGACCCAGTTAACCCGTGACCAGGCTCCTGACCTGAAATTGTGAAATAACACATTTGCTTGATTTTAAGATTATGGTTTAAAAAAATTTTTATACAGTATTAGAAAACGAATGCAGAAGGAGAGAGAAAGGATGGAAGGAAGGAGGGAGTGAAGGATATTTGATCATAATTTCCACTCCCCTGCTGTCTTTCCTAAAACAGAAAAAGCATTCTTAGCTATAATTTGTAAATTTTGGGGCAGCTAATAAAAAAGAACTTCATGAAGTCCTGTACGGTTTTTAAGCTTCTAGATTATACTTCAGAGAAGCTTTACCAAATTTATCAAAGTAAAGTATAAGCCAGTGACACCTTTGTTTTGGATTATTTCCAAAATATAAATAATTATATAATTATTATAACTTTAATTCAAACTTCTATGTGGTAAAGCACTTGGTTCTTCCTTTTTAGGAATGTCTGGGCTATTCTTAGCTGTGGACATTTCCATATGATTTCCATATTATTGAAAGATGAAAAGAAGTTGAAAGACTTTTATAGCAAACACTCATGAACCCACTACTTAGAACATTTTATTATATTGCCTTGTCACAGAACTGTCCATCTCTCTGTCCATCCTTTAATCTACGTATGATCAAAAATTAGCTTTCAATGTTCCATAAAACTTTATTAATCTGTGATTGGAATTAAATATACAGAACAAGTTAGGAATAATTGACATGATTACAATACATTCATGTTCACGTAATCCATGAACAGGGGCAATGTCTCATTTATTTAACTCATATTTCATGCCTTCCAGTAGAGTATTATATTTTTCTTCTTGGAGCTCTTGCAAAGATTTTGTTCAATTTATTCACACAGCTTCTTTTTATTGTTGATTTTTAAGTGGTATTTCTAAAAGTTATATATTCTAAATGTTTGTTCCTGGTAGGTAGAAGTGCAACTGACTTTTTAATATGGATTTAAAAACTAACAATCTTATATCCAGATACCTTATTAAAATCTATATATGGTTCTAATACTTTATCTATATAATTTTTTGAGTTTTATATGTATACAATTATATAATGATGGCTGTTGATTTTTCCTGTTCCATTCTCATGATTTTGACTTGTTTTTTCTTTCCTATTTTACTGGTTCAGATATCCTGTATAATGTGAATAGAAGTCGTAATATCAGAGTTTTTGTCTTGTTTTTAATTTTAAAGTTAATACTTTAAAAATTTCACTACTGTGTTGATATTTGCTGTAGGTTTTATTTGGGAGTTGGGTGGATGTTTTTGTTAGCAAATTTGGAATTTATTTTCAAAGCAAATAATGACTTTTCATGCAGTTCCAAATGTTTTGATGTTTGAAGCAAAGTGAGTTACTTTTTAATGAGGGTAAAATTTCTCAAGGGAAGAACTGTCTTTCATACTTTTATTTTTAACCACTCCACAAGCACCCACCCACCACGGCCACCTTTGTCCTCAGCTTAATATTGCATAAGCACTCAGTAAACACCCATTGATTAATGTCTAAGATTTATATGCTTCTAGTCCTGGGATTCGATGGTTCATTTTGCCTGGAAACTTTTGCCAATCTGCTGATTCTTACTCATGCTAAAGCTGATATGTTGCTTGAGTCAAACTGTAGATGTCCATTTGCTTGTTTTTATATCCCACTCAGAGCAAAAACAAAAACAAAAAAAAAGGGAGGGGCAAAACTTTTAATTCTTTTAGTAATTCAGAATTTCTGTGAGTTTCTTAGAGAACTTTTATCCAAACAAAATCCTTAACTTCCAGCAGTGACCAGGGGTTAGAGTCAAGTTACATAAATTGAGATACATTGGTAGTATGGGGAAAACTGGAAACACGACTATTTTGAACTTTATTTCAGTATTGGGAATAGGCAGAAATTCTTTTTCCTTATCGAGGCCTCCATATTAGTTAGCTGTTGCCAAAATAATGCCACATCTGTATCTGCCCAGAGCTTAGTGGCTTACCCCAGCCTTCATTTTCCTAGCTTGTAGGTCTGCAAATTTGCTGGGCCAAAGCTGCTTCAAGATACTCACTGATTGACCTTGGCTCAGCCCAACATCAGTGGGGTAGAGACATATACTCTGCTCACTGCAGTGTGCTGTCAGGCTACATAGCAGAAAAAGGAGCGAGGGAAGACCCAAGAACAACACTAATCTACCACGGCCTTTCATATACATGATGATTAAATTAAATAACATATACTGTATGCTTAAAAACAAAGTAAATGCTCAGCAGGTTTGGCTATTCCTATTGGTATTATTTTTTGTAAAACAAAGCAATCAAACTAGTTGATCTTCAGAATCCTTGATGTATCTGAATTTTTGCTTTCCATTTTATCACTTAAGATTTCTTCTTTTTTTTCTCTCATTGTCCCTTTGTTCCTTTCCTATTGTGATATAAATAATAATAACTTTGGCTTATGTTTTCAGATTTTGGCTTCAGTTAATAAATCTCTTTGGTATCCTTATGAGTGTTGTCTTGTAATGTTTAATGCTCTCAGAATCTTTATCTGCTAAGAAATTTAGTGCCGCATCTGGTTGAAGAAACATTGGTTGTTTATGTATTCTTCCGTGTCTGCACTGGTTGAATGTTCTCTTGTGCAGATGACTACTTTTGATTCAAAGAGGGAACATGATTTTAGACCTAATTACTGCAGAAGTAATTGCTCCTTGGCAAATGGGACCTGCCAGTCTGGACATGTTCAGATCCTCTAATGGAAATCCATTGCCCTTCTCAGTTTGGCAGTCTGAAAGACTAGGATGTTAGCCACCCAAATGTAACAGGGGACTCTTTAAATTGCTGTTTCATCTGAGTCCTCAAGACAATAGGAGCACTGTGTGCCAAGGGGGGGTGCAAGATCATTTAAACACATTTTGAGAAGATGGTAGTTATGAACTGATTTTGCAAACGCTCTACCTCCAATCTATGAGCAAAGGTGGAGAGGCTGAGAGGAGCTGGTTGGAGATATGAGAGGAGTTTTTAGAGTTTTTAATATGCTGCTCATCCCCTTTCCTCAAGGAGATGAAATTGTGCTTCAGAGGAACACATTGGTCTCCTGTTGTCCAAGGGGCACAGTTGACTGATGTCTGACACATGCTTGAAGTACCTAAAAGCAAGATTCTCTGGCTAGAGCTTTTTGCTTTGATGGTGGGACAGGGGAAGACATATGAATCTTTTCCCTGGGCCACATGTACAAAAGAAAGCTGGCCTTGAACTGCCTTGAATCCTCCCCAAGTACTTGGGGTATGGAGGGCAAGAGAGCTCATTAAGAAAGGCTGCAGGTGTGTTCAGGATGTCAGGAGCTGATGGAGGACCTGTGAGCCGTGAGCCAGAGCAAAGGAATTCTCCTCGCTCTGCAGGTGAGAGGTCTCAGCGAGGGCAGGAGCTCTAGAAAGGGCCCTTCATGCATGTCATGAGTGAGTCAGCTTTAAACGTCAGCCAACCAGAGGCGGCCTGTGTCAGGCGGCACCGGTCCTGGCCAGGCAACACCTTCTCTCTGTATCCTTCCTCTTCTCTCGTCTCTCTCCTGACCTCAGTTCTACTTGCAGTCTTGCGTAGGGGAGACGGAGCTGACTGAGTGCGGTGGGGGAGGAGGGGAAGCAAGAGAAGAAACTGAGATGAGATTGAATGTACAGGCCCCAAATGGGAGTGCAGGTCCAAATGGGGAAGGAAGAAAATTTTAACTTTAAATTTTGTAGTTTTGACTTAAACTGTTCATTATAGGATGAGACTCTACTTCAGAGGAAATGACTTTACTATCTGAGAATACCTGGAAAGACCAATTCCATTTTCCAAGAATTTCTTACAAGCGCAGAGGAAGAATGAACCAAAATTGAGGGTGGTGATGAGGAAAACAGGAAAACAGTGGTTTGATCATTGAATTCTACTCATTCCATGTGGTCACACTTTCAGAGAGGAAATTGTTTCTGTTTTTGTTTTTTTTCTTCAGGCAGTTCCTTGATTCTTTATTCCAAAGATCACTGGTTTCCAACCCACATGTTACACTCACCCTGGGTGCTATGCCCTCTGTCCACTAGGAGACACATAGAAACCCAGGAGTGGGAGCAGAGGACGCATATAAACTTGAGAAGCTACCCAACTTATTATGTTTCTCCCTGTCGAGCACCCTCGCTTGAAAATTCCTCCCACAGGTAGACCTCAGACTCCCCTAAATGTTTCCCCAATGCGACTAACAGAATCTTCAGGAAAGATTTATTTTGAAATTACGGATTCCTATGCTCCATCGTACCCACCCTGACTCAGAATCTCTGGGAGGTTTAGGAAGAGTCTTTCAATCTCTCAGGTGGTTGTGGTCCACTGGATTGTAAAGTTTGGCATTTGGGAGGATGGGTGAGATAATTTGAGAGTGCTAAAATCTGCAATGAATTTATTGCTCTAAAAAAACCAAGTATATTGGTGAAAGGAATGAGGCTTCAAGAGGTTTTTTTTTTTTTTTTGCTATGTTTCCTTTTTGAAAAATTTTTATCTTTAAAGATTGAGATTGCTATTTTTAAGCGACTCGATCAATGTTAGAGTGTTTATTGGTTGATCTTTTCCCCACTATATTGGAATATTATTTCTATTATAGCGGCTTCTTAGCCATCTGGTAATTCTGTTGATGGGAGCAAAAATGGGAAACAGAGGGCACGATTAGCCTACAACTCCAAAACAGAACAGTTGTCTGATTTTCTACCAATCATGCCAAAAGTAGGCCAATGACAATATTGTTTCTAACCCACATGCCTCCCTCAGGCCAATTTGGAACCCCATCTCTTGTGGCAGAACAAGCCAGCCACTGATGGAAAATGATCAGTAGGTTAAAAAATAGAGATTAGGTCCAGGAGTTTTGCCAGCATCAAGAATGTGCTTCATCAGTAGGGCAGAGTATAGGATAATGATAATTCTAATTTTCTTTGTCTTTTGCTTTGGAGCTCTTTGCCGTTGTTGAATAAGGACCAAATGAAATGCAGTGCACTGCCTTATTAGTGTTCCCTTAGCCAGTGTATTAATTATTTTTCCTGACACATGTCTGCGAGGAGGGGTGTTAGAGTAGCCTGATTTATGGCTACTTCGCTTTGCAAGTCATATGCTTATGTTAGGATAGCACAAATAGAAGGCTATTTTAAGTGCCAAAAAAAAAAAATGAAATGTTCAACTTTATTTCTGAGTGCTTTTTATTTTTGTTCTTGATTTAGAAGCGTTAATATATTTTCCTGACAACTGATCAGGGAGGGAGATGTTTTGGGGGGGTGTAAATACCTATAGGCTGAGGAAGAATCCATTACCTACTCACTGACTTTGGAGGACACTGTTGAGGTGAGGGGTTTTAGGTGGGGCACCCCCTTATCTAATCAGGCACTGGCCGTCAGTAGGACTGGGGAGTGGCTTTCTATTGTTTTGGGGTTGAAGAGGAGGAGTGCTTTGTTTGAATGACGAGGGAAAGGATGCGATCATTATTCTCAGATGACGAGTCAGCCTCGGGAAGAATTTTGTGATGCTCCAGGGGGCTCGGACAGAGTTAGGGTCCTCTCCCTCAGTCCCCATATCGAATTGGCCACGATCTTACTTCCTTCTCTCTGGGATCTCTTCATTCATCTCTCTCCTCTCTTCTACCACCTTGGTTTAGATGTATTTCATCTTTCAGGAGGAAGGAACCGAGAGAGGGTAGGAGGAGGAAAGGGAAAGATACAGACCATTTTCAGTTCTCTTCTCTGTTCTTCCTTATGTTTTCCCCGTCCTCTGACGCATCCTCTCGACTCCAGTCACAGTAATTGTTCAAATCAGAAAGTAATCGCGTCCCCCCCCCTCACTTCACATTCGTTCCTGATTCCCCGTTGCCTGGAGACAGAAGTCCAAACGCCTTATCGGGAAGCACAAGTCTCTTCCTGATATTTCTCTTACAGACTTCTGTCGGTCTTCCCTTCCGCGCCACCACCTTTTATTCTGAACAGACCGAGCGACTTGAAGTTTCCTGAACATGTCACACTCTTCTACGCCTCCACGCTTGAATTTGTACTTTTCCTTGGACCTGGAATATTCTTTCTCTTTTGATCCCTATTCATCATTCAGGCCCAATACCATGTTCTCTCCGAAGGTGTCTCTGACCCCTCCCTTAGCAGAGGTAGGGGCTTCGGCCTCCAGTTTCTCAAAGCACTGGGGCTGCCCGTGTACTGGTGTTTATTAATCCCGTTGTCAGACCCCTTGCCCCTGCCTTCAGGACACTGTGCCCTCCCGGAAGGCGATCGGGTCTAAGTCCCCAGCGCCCCCGGGACAGTGTGTTTCTGCCACAGAGCTGTGTGGAAGCTCTTTGTGGGAGGATTTCATCTCAGTGTGAGTTAAAACTCCTAAACAATTACAGCTGTTCAAAACCTGAAGAGGCTGCCGGGTACAGAGTAGTGCTTAGCAAGTAAGTAGAAGATTGAATGAGCTGTGAGCACTTGAATCCCCTGCCACCAGAAGTATTCAAGTTGTTTGACAGCCTCATCCAAGCGTTACAAGGAGTGTTTCATGAGGAATCGAAAAATTTCCACCAAGAGTTATTGGATTGTATTTTACTATATGTGGGGAAGCATCTACTATACATATATACATATATAATCTATATGATTAAAGGTTTCTATCTACTTATCTAAATGTTTAAAATAATAAGAATTTTTCCCCCACATTATAATTCTTTCTCTGTTTTCCTGCTTGAAGATTTTATCAGGACAGTCAAGTGTGAATTTTATTTAAAGTATTTTTCTTTTGCTTCTCAGCAACTAGGGCTACTCATACCTTCTCAGTTCCTTTAAACAAGTCTTCAGAGCACTTCCTGCTGCCATTGATAGCTGAAGTACCATGAGATGGGAGTGGATTGGAAAAAGTTAATACTTTGAAGGGAAAAGAAAACCCCCATAGATTCTCTTCAAAGTTAGAGAAAGAGAAAGGAAGTTATGCAGAAAGAGAAAGGAAGTTATGCAGAAAGAGAAGATGGCAGAAAATGCATGTTTTATATTTTAATTTTTAAGACTGACTCATATATACATATTTGTATCTGTTTGAATATAGCATATTATATAACTTTATTATTTATCCAACTTTCGAAGTGTCAGAATTTATTAAGGAAAGGTATGACATATTATTATGATGTACCTCTCAGTGTGCAGTCCTTCCAAACACAATCCTTGGCGTGCAGTGATGATCTCAACATCACTGAGGTAAGCAGCATATCCTGAAAGAGAATCTTCCCTGACGCGAGGACAGGGTAACATCACATGGAGGCGAGAAGGGGGCCTAGTCAGGGATGGGTTAAGCTGGTATAACAAAGGGACAAAAATTATGGAAATCTCAAGCAAGAGAAGTTTCTTTCTCCATCGTATATGAGGATGGAGGTAGGCTGGCAGACTGGGGAGAGTGGGCAACTCTGTTCAGCGAGGGGATCAGTCAATCAGGTCCTAATGGATGCTTTTCATTCCTCCCCAGGGCAGCGGTTTTCAAAGGTTAGCATGTATCAGTCCCCCCAGAAGGCTTTTTAAGACACAGAGTGCTGGGCTTCAACTCCAGGGTTTCTGATTCAATATGTCTGGGCTGGGGTATGAGAACCTGCATTTCTGAAAACCTGGGTGATGATGATGCTGGCTGAGGGACTACACTTGAAGAGACATTGCCCTGGCCTGCTGGCCCCATCCTCAGCAGCCCGTGGGAAGGGAAAGCCAGAAAATAAGAAAGATATGACCCAGCGGTCACACATATTTCTCCTGCTCAGATTCTTTCAGGCTGATCATAGTCCAATGTCTACATCTACCCTCCAGGAGAAGCTAAAATACAGTAGCTTCTATTATTAAAAGGAAGAAATCATTCCAACATTGAGTCTTCTGACTCATGAACAAGCTATATTGTTCTGGTTATTTAGGTCTTCTGTGATTCTATGAGCTGGGGAAACAGGTCTTTCACATCATCCATCATATTTATTTTTAAGTATTTCACATTTTTGATGCTATTGTAAGTGATATTATTTTTAATACTGAACTTTTGAATGTTTGTTGCACATATAGAGAAAAACAGTTGTCAGTACTTTCCAAATTGATCTGTAGAATCAATACAAACCCAGTCAAAATCCTAGCAGGCTGTGTTTGTGTGTGTGTGTGTGTGTGTGTGTATGTGTGTGTGATACTGACAAGCTGACTCTAAAATTCACATGGAAATGCAAAGGAAATAGACTTGCCAAAATGACTTTGAAAAAGAACAAAATCAGGAGACTAGTATCACCTAATTTCAAGATGTATAAAGCTACAGGAATCACTAAACTATGGTGATAGCATAAAGATAGAAAAAAGATAAATGAAACAGAAGGATCTAGAAAGAGAGTCACACATATATGAACTGATTTTTGACAAAGGTGCAAAGATCATTCAGTGGACAAAAGATAGTCTTTTTAACAATGATGCTGGAAAAAGTAGATATCTATTTGCAAAACAAACAAAAACAAACTTCCATCCAAACCTTATACCATATACAAAAATTAACTCAGAATCTCAAAATGGATCATAGACCTAAATGGAAAACCTAAAACTATAAGACATCCAAAAGGAAACATAAGTAAAAATATTTGTGACATTTGTTTAGACAAAGATTTCTTAGATATGACACCGAAAATATGATCTATGCAGTGAAACATTAATACAAGCTACTAAAGCACAGTATCCACAATATATAAAGAACTCTCAATACTCAATAATATGAAAATAATCCAATTAAAAATGGGCAACTTATTTAAACAGACTTCACCAAAGAAACTACATGTATGGCAAATAAACACATGAACAGATCCATAATATCACTATTTATTAGGAAAATGCAAGTTAAAACCATAATGAGATACTACTGCACACCTATTAGTGTGGCTAAAATGAAAACGATTGACAAACTACGTGTTGGGCAGGATGTGGAGGAACTGGAATGTTCAAACTATACTGTTGGAATATAAAATGGTAAAGTCGCTTCGGAAAAGTTTGGCACTTTAACTTTCTCAACAGTTGAACAGACACTTACATATGATGCAGCCATTCCACTCTAAGGTATGAACCCAAGAGAAAAGAAATCATTCGTCCACACAGAGACTTTTGCATGAGTGTTCATAGCAGCTTTCTTTGTAATAGCCCCAAACTGGAAAATAGCCAAATGTCCTTCAGTAGGTGAATGGATAAACAAATCATGGCATATTCGTGCAATGGAATACTACTCAATAATAAAATGGAAGGAACAAAATGGTCTGTAAAACATTATGGAAATGTCTCAAAATTACTATCTAAATAAAAGAGGCCAGGAATTGAGTATATATTGTATGAATCCATTTTGATAAAACTTTTAAAATGAAAGCTTACCTATGTTGACTTATTTTTGTTGACAGGTGTAGCTTGAGGGGGTAGGTCGGATGGGTAAGTGGGAAGAATTACAAAAGTCATGAGGAAATTTTGAGGGTGATAGAAAAATCATTATCTTAAATGTGGTCATTGTTTTATGAGTTTATACATGTGTAAAACTTAGCACATTGCACACTTCACTATGTTTATTGCATGCTTGGTATATCTCAGTAAAGCTGCTTTCAAAAAAGAAGAAGAGAAAAAAGGTGTAAGGATTGAATACTTTATGGAGTTATTAAAGCTCATATTGATTTTTTTAAAAACGCACTAGAATTCAATCGAACTAAATGGATGTTTGACTATTTTCAACTATTTTAAAAGACATCCATGGACATAAAAGTCTAAGCATGGATGCAGTTCAAGCGATATTTTAGTTATGTTATCTTCATGTTACCAAATGGGGAACACGCCCCTCGAGTCAGAGTGAGTGAGAGGAAGATCTTAGGAGACCAGGATTTTAGTTCTGATTTCTCCAAATGTCCTGGAACTAGCTTATTTACCTGACCAATCGAATTTTGCCACCTGTAAAATTGCCAAAATAATACTTAGCTCAGAGGATGTGGTGGAGAAAGGAGTCAGGATGACCAGTAAAATTGCTGTCAGAGTGTTTGCGGTAGGAATAGTTACTATCACTGCATGTTCCCTTCTCCTGCCTTCTCCTTAATTTCACCACTCCCTGGAAATCTCTTTCGCCACTCAACTTCAGTTGGCATTTTCCTATTTAAAGCAAAATGTGTTGAGTCAGCAGACTTGACTGACATCTGAAGCCTCTAGTGACTGGAGGCTGACAAAACTCTTCACTCTCCTTGGCCCTGAAACTGAAGCTCAGGGATTTGTCAGTGTCAGCTTGCTTTGGGGGCTACTGTGCCTCTTCGCCCAGCTTGCTCTTGCAGGGGCAGCCAACTGAGTGAAGAAGGAGTGAGTCTGTTCCGATGGCCAGGCTGAAGCGTTGAGTAAAGCTTAGCTGCTGTAAGAGGGTTAGGGGAGGACTGGAATGCACGCCTTGCCAGATAGAAGTGCAGGATTTCCCAGAGATGTCTATTTAGGGTGAGTCATTTTAGCTGCCTGTCCATGAGACCCTGGCATGGATGCTTCAGAGAAACGGTACTGAAGAGTCCACAAGTAACACGTTAAGCATCGTCACCAAGCAGTTATGTTGAGCAGCCTGTGAAGCCAGACGGGACGTAGAGGATAATGGGCTTTTATAAAATGCCTTCCCAGGGACAAACTTTCCCAAGGATGGAGGAGAACTCCAGTACATGCTTAACAACTGGCTCTGGGCAATGGGGAGAGGACTGACGTGTAGTGTCTCCCAGTTTCTGTGGTTTAAATACTATCGCCACGGCCAGTGACAAGCTTCCAATATATTGTCAGCCAGCTCACAAAATTCTAGATCCAGTGTGAGCCAGCTCCAGAACACCTTGGGATTCAACCAAGCAGAGGGCAAGGGCAGCGGTAAAGTCAAGAGTGTGGTTCTCCTCCATATCTTGCTCCTAACTCTACCCCTGGACTAGCAGTTCCTGTTATAGTCCACGAATTACCTAGGGTCACACCAACACTCAGAGACAGAGATAAGACTTCTTCTAAAAACTAAAGAAGGGGTAAGATATTGGAGTTTTTTTCCTTCTCATATTTTCTGAGTAATAGTTAGTGTGTTTTGTACAGTTTGAGTCAAACCTAAGAACCCAGTTAAGGCCTCTAAAAAACTTTTAAGATTCTGGCCAGCAGGTGCGGAGGTCTACTCATCTTATGGTCCCAAGACAAGCCTCATAAGTTAGGCTCCCAGGTAAGCCTCCCTTGGCCTTGAGGAGAGGGCTGTCCTTCCCAGCTTTTGCTTCACCAGGTATGCCAAAGCCACATGGGGAGTAATAATTCATTGTTGCTTTAATTTGCATTTCCCTGATGATACATGATGTGTAGCATTCTTTTAATGTGCTTATTTGCCATGTGTATGTCTTCTTTTGGTGAGTCCTCCAAGAGGACTGCTTGAAGGATGGGGAGACCTGCACCTTGATTCCTGGCTGGATTCTTGCTGAACTCTGGAGTTAATAAATCTTCCATGTCAATGTTAGAACCAAGTATGGGTAAGGCATGTCTTACCAGAACAGCGGCGGTAAATACCACTTGTCCAGAGCTTATTAAGTTCCAGACCTTAAATATACACTATTTATGACTCTCAAAAGAACCTTATGTTACAGGTATTATGTTCTCTTTGCAGAGACAAGGAAGCTGATGCTTTGAGAAGCTAAGTTACTCATAAGTGGTAAAGTAGATATTTTGTCTGAGGCTTTGTACACCATTCACTTTCCATTATTCGATGTCACAGAATAGCAAGGGTAGGAGGAAAAAGACCCGGTTACTTCTAAAGATATACCAATTATGGTGAAAGTGATAAGAATGAAAATAAGACTAAATGGACAGTCCAGAGTTATTACTTGTTGCAATTTTTAATGCTATTTTATAGCAGGTATGGCAGCATTTCGGTTTCTATTTTTAGAAAGGACACTCATTTTTAATAACGTATGGCTAATGTTGATATTTTAGCTTGTTTGAAACATTTGATTTCTTTCTGGTGTGTTACAAGAATTTAAAATTTCTTCACCACTTCTCGAAAACAGAATAATTGTTTTTGAATGAAAAGTCATGTTACTCTTCATTTTTAAAATAGATTTCAGAGAATATTCATAAATATTTGCTAATTTGGTCCTGACAATCACACTGTGATGGGTATCTGTATCTTATTTTGTATCTGATGAGATGCCAGGTGCAATCAGAAATACACAGTGACACCCTCAAGGTCACACAGCTGATCCAAAAGAGGGTTGAGATCTTAACATCTTCCTCCTCAAAATGTTCTCTGCAATGCCTCATCATCCACTCATCTTTTTTCTTGAATTTCTTAACTTTACTCTTTTTTTTTTAACATTTTTTATTGATTTATAATCATTTTACAATGTTGTGTCAAATTCCAGTGTAGAGCACAATTTTTCAGTTATACATGAACATATATATATTCATTGTCACATTTTTTTCTCTGTGAGCTACCATAAGATCTTGTGTATATTAACTTTTCTTAAATTTAATAAAAAGCAATATGGAAACATAAACACAGTTTGTTTCTCTTCACCAGACTGAAATTTAAATTGTTAAATACTGAAGAAAAGTACTTCATGTAGCTATCAGGATTTAAAGGCTGGAAACTGAGGGTACAAAGTTATTTCTGAAATTCTATTTAGAAAAAATGATTCTTAATATAAATTAAAGTTGCATCACATGGTTGCATAGCTAAACGCTGTGAGATTTCCTCATGTTTACATTTTTGAAAAATTAAATGAACAGCAGTACGTACAATGTAACTTTCTTAAATTTAATTACAGGATATCTCTGTATAAAGCACTATTGTGAAAGGTATGTGTAATGATTAAAGAGTTGAGTACATATAGAGTCATTTTCCCTAGTGCTTAAAAGGTCACTAGAAAGAAAAAAGTGACAAATATGCTGTTTTAAGCTTTTTTTTTTTTGCCACTTTAAAAATGTCACAGTGAGTGAAGGGAAAAAGCTGCCCGATAGCAGATGAGTGGATATTGACAGCTGCACCAGTGTTAAATGCTGCGCGGCAGAAAAACCTAGTGAAGAAAAACAAACTGTATTCACGTTTCCATATTGCTTTTTATTAAATTTAAGTCAAGAGACTTTAACTTTGATTTCTATCTGAATTTGATAATGAAAGCAATTTGTGAGACAAATCCATGTGCACCCAGAAGAGATAGGTATATAATATAAGACATTTTAATCATGCACTAAATGTAGAATTGTCCTGACAACACATGTGATATTTTATGGTGTCCATATGGTACTGCATATGCAGCTTATAATATACAACTGGTATCTGGATAACATATGATATAGACGTAAAGCACACCCTGCAAGCTTAGAATTCTGTGGTTGCGCATACACACACACACACACACACACACACACGCATACACAGAGGCACGAGATCCATGGTTTCTCGGTGCTGAATATACATTAAACATTTAACCCCTGCGCCCGTGTATTCATATTGCGAAGGGGTCGGGTTACTTTCTGGGGGCGTGTTAGATTTCCCTTGGTTTGAAAAACTCTTTCCCCAGAAGCCCGGAAAATTTATCATGTTGGATAGCCAGGTGTTCTCCATTTGCAAATATTATTAACTTGTAGGATTAGAAGAAGGTTTAATTATGAGAGAGGAAAAATAAACAATGCAGTAGGCAGGAAGTCCCACAGGGCACCATTGTCAGGGGGTGTCCTATAGGACTCATTGTCTGTGATCACTCATAACGCAAGGGGGGTGGTCTCTGCCAGCTGACTCTGATGCTCAGTTGCGGGGAGGGGAGCCTGGAGACCAGTGTCTTTTGCTCTTTGTTGATCTGTAACCTGACGATCTTCCTACAGAGCTGCTGTTTCTCCTGAATAACCATCATTTTCAGGAGAATCTCGTCCGCCATACCCAGTCTTCACCACCACAGGCAAATCCCTCGTGTATCTGTCTCCCCCATCAGTCTGGAGCAGAGACCCATCCTGTTAATCCTTGGATCTCTGTGACCTAGTATATTACCTATCCTCTAATAGATACTCAATAAATACTGAATGAATGAATGGATGTATCTGGACCTGAAGTGAAACCCCTTTCTGGAGTTCTCTGGTATTGGGGGTAATTTGTTGTACTTTTATTGCCTGGAATCCCAAACAGATTGTCTGTCTGCAAATTTCCTGAATTTTCTCACTTTTAGGACCTTCCTTCTGAAGTAATTCTTTCATACTCTCCTGTCACAGTTTGCTCTGGTAACCGTAAGCCCACAATTCTATCAAAGACGCTATTTCTCCCCATCCTTGGGGTTTCCAGTTATGCAGATTAAGAAAAGGAACTTGAGAAAGAATTACCAGCCATTACCTTGGGTTACATAGTTATAATCCACAAGGAAATAGTGAATAGAGTTAATGGAAAATATCCGGACTTTGGAGTTTAATTTTCTTTGTAACTTTGCAAACATCTTTAGGGAGTATAACCTAATTCCAAAAAAAAAAAAAAAAAAAATTACATGAACAAAATTACTCTGTTGTATAATTAGAGTATTCTACCAGCATACATAAAATTTTGGAAGTGAATGCTGTCAGTTTTTATTTTTAAAAATATATCTCGTGATGGATGAATAACAATCACACCTGGAAACAGTTTTATAAATAAAAAAATTAAATTGCATGAAATTATATTCAAAGGTGCTAATGAGTGTCAGTGTTGCTTAAAAAGAGAAAAGATTATTTTTTAGACCCTCAATATGTGCTTATGTGTTAACTAGATGTATTTAAGTTTCACAGCCAACTATGCTGTAGTTTAAATGCACAGAAATGGCATTAATGTTTTCTGAGCTATGGTCATTTGTATTATTGCCCACAATAACCATGCCTCTGAATCTTTATTACCAACGAAATTCCTCCCTAGAGCTGATAGGTAGCTTGATGCGTACAAAACAAGCATATGAAAACTAAAACTCTGTCAACCTGTTAATGTCTATGTGATTAAAATCTATGTGATACCAAACCATGATATTTCACTTTTTTTCTCATTGAATCAACTGATTTTTCAAATGAAGTCAAACAAATCAATACCCTATTATTTAGTTTCCTGCTGATATATGTATAAAACTGATGACGATTAAAAAAAAAAAATCACCTAGTCCATGGTTTCTCATCCCAGGTTATCCTACAGACTGGTGGGACACCACATTGGTTACCTCACCTGCCCGGCCACTTTGTACCCCTTTCAAGATGCTCTCCCCTAAGTGTTCTTAGGGAAAAAAGTAATTATTATATTTCTGAACTGGCTAAGATAATGTATTTTATTTAATGTATGTAAGTATTTGTACAATGTTTGCCAGCCTCCATTTCTGAACCACTGAAGCTAATGTTTATTTCCAAGGGAGATCACAGTCGGTCTAATTATTGATTTTCTCTTCTTCCAGCAGGAGATAGTAGATGGTAAGTAAAGAGATATTAGCTATTAGGTAAATAAATATCTGTTCATGTCATGTTCAGTTGATCTTACCAATGGAATGACTAAGAACACATTTCTTGCTAAAAAAAGGATTAGAATAGGTTCATTTTTCTGTTGAGTGTGGGGGAAGAAGAGATTTCTGTGAATCCATCAAGGTTTCTGTGTTACTGAGTTGGCCAGAGAGAGTTGATTTTGGCCTCCCAGAGAGGCTCGGGTTGGGAGAAGCACATTAGGAGCTAGGGGTCGATGGCTTCTCAGAATATCTCACTTAATCGGAGGGAATTTGGGAAGGGTACACTATAATTCCGTAAGTTAGAATTTGGCTGAGATACTGGGATCGATACCTCTTTCTCTGATAAAATTACCAGGGGACTGTTAGTGATCCCAGAAAATTGGACTGCGAGCCAGATTTATGGAGCATTTATAACTTACTGAAGCTCTGACTACATAAAACCAGTAAGTGAACCATTCTTTATTTAATTGGCTTTGCTTGCCAATCACAGTGGCCATTTGGACTGACGGTACGGTCAATAGATCCTATTTTTAGTAGGCGTGTGTATATCAGATTGACCTTCCCCGTGCTGTTGTCTTTAAGCATATGGACACAGTGGTATCAGAGTGAATTTCACTTATTTAGCTGGACTTTCTAAGTGGCCTAAATCACTTCTGTGAATAAGCTGAGCACATTTGAAAGTCATGTGAACTCTTATGCAATCGGAAAACTATATGGTTTATGGAGGCCATAACAATCTCAAGGAATAGCTGATGTTGTGAGAATAATTTAGGTGCTAAGAAAATTTAGTACATCAGATAATAACCTACTAAACAGTACCCTAGAGGTTTGAAGAGTTAATGTAACTTCTGAATCTGTGTAAATTATTCCCAGAGAGAAACTTAGCATGCTTGGAAGAGAGTTCAATGAGCCACCATAATGTTTTATAGTACCTGAGTTCACCTTTGAAATCCATTCTGGACTTGTTTCATTTCTAATTTCAGATTTATAATATGTGAGCTTCTTGGTGGAATTTTCGGTCACATCACCAAACTGAGAACTCCTTCTTCACTCTCAGGATCTTCACAGAATTTATACAATAGCTGTCAGAATTCGCTTGCTGTCAGAAAGTCCTTGCTCTGAATTTTGTCTCTATTCTTATTATTTTCCAAGAAGAAATGGCCAACTGGTTTTTAGCCATATCAACTAACTCTGAAATCTATTCTCTAAAATTTCTCAGGTTAAAAGCAATTGTAAGAACATATTTTGAAAACATATGAGATAATATGAGTTACATGAAATACACAAGTTTGGTGTTTTTCTAGTCTGTGTTTTAATTCTACCCACATTTCATCTATATACCTGCATATATGGTACTATCTGTTTTTATACTACATACATAGACAGTAAATGGAGTAAACATCAACACTCATTATAATGAGGTTTGGGTAGAAAAGGAGGACAATTGAACTGGGAATGGGAATAATTGAATACAGGGAGCTTCAACCGTATATGTAAGGTTTTATTCCTCTCAAAAGTGACTTGAAGCAAGTATGACAAAATATTAGCATTTATTAAAACTGTGTGTTGGATGCATAAGTGTTTATGATATTACTCTTTGCACTGCCTTATGTTTTAAAGAAATTTTTAATAGAAGAAAAGCTATCTAAAGCCATTTTCCTGGATGTCGCATTCATGCTGAACTCTCCCTCATCAATTGCTTTTTATTTAATGTCTTAAATTTTTGTCCCTTTTCCTTCTTTAAAACCAGAAAATCACTTTGGCATTGTTTAAAGAATGATGAAAATCTCATTTAGATCTGGATCGCAAAAGCCTTGCTAATTCATGAAAGCATTTAGTTTTTAAACATTAGTTTTAAGTCTGTTCCTCAGACTGTCACATCTTTCTTCAGGGGTTTCTCATAGTCTTTACTCCATCTGCTCTTCTAAAAGGAGAACATCAAACCAGTTTGTTAGATGTGACACAATTAGATCTCAGATGCTCAGTTGCCTGACCATTTGTAAAAAGCAGTTTTTGGAAATTAGGAATAGACCAAAGAACTCTGACTTTCTCTGAGGCTGTTATTTTAGCCTTAATGTTGTGTGACTTTAGTTTATATTTCTGTTCAACTTCTTCTATTGGGAACATGAATAATTTTTTTTCAAAGTCATTCTTTCCCAAAAGCACTACTACTGGCTATTAATCAATGGTTATTTCTCTTCTCTTTCCACTTTTTTTTCATCTTTTTGTTGAGTTGTATGATTAGCAGACATTTGGTCCTGTCTAAAATGTTCATAAGACATTTGGTCCACACCAAAAATTCCTTGATAGTTGGTTCTGTTCAAAACCATTTGGCACGGACCAAATATGCTCATGGACGTTTTGGATAGGACCACATTTCAAGGACATTTTGGTGTGGATCATATGTCTTCTGGACATTTTGAACAAGATCAAATGTCTTGCAAGGAAATTGTATACTTTAGAATTCATGGCAACTAATTCATAGTCAACAGATATGTTTCCCCTAGTTTAAAAAATTGTGTGGGACTGACTGCAGAAACAACATGTGAAAAAATGAGCACAATACACATTTAGTTTGGCACAAAATAGGTATATCCTCTTGGAAGGCCAGGAAGTCAGCTGTCTTACCAACAGTGTCTCAAGATGGCCAAACTTCGGAGCGATCTTTGATGTAAAGGATCAAAGAACTTGGCTTTGACTGTTTAGTCAGATAGACTTGCTTTATCCCAACTCACAAGCACTGATGTATAAACCAAAATACCAACTCATTACTCTACTCAGAGAAAGCTGTGAACGGATGCCAGTGGTTCCTCCATCCTCTCCTTGTCGGGGAAAAAGAAAACCCAAGAAATAGAAGTATAATCAGAAGGTTTGGTAATTATGGCATCAGCACAAGGGGATGGTTGGATGATCTTGATCTGAAATACCCCTCCTTCTGGCTAAATTATTTGGACTGCTCACACCATTTGGCCAGAATGCTGTCTCCCCCAGACTGTCCTGGATGAACTTTAAGAAATTCTTCCTCTTTTGACTCACTTTTTCTAGCCCTCTTTCTTTTTTCAGACTAGCTGTAGTAGAACTGAATATGGCCATGGATTTATGTTAATACTTTAGATAGTATATGTAAAACACTCAGCTCAGTGTCAGGTACAGAGGGCTGAATGTGGGTTTTGGTTCTAAGGACTTTGTACTTCTTAGTGGCAAAGTCTTGGGCTCTGCAGCCAGCCAGCCTGGACTCAGCAGTCGATGGCCTTGGGTGAGTTACTGATCCCCTTTGTGCTTTCCTTTGCTTAGGGGTGAAATGGAGACAATAATTGTACCAATTTTATAGGATTGTTGATAGGATTAAATGAGATTAAGCACAGTGGCTTTTCACATTACATTTAAAATGGCAAGCATTTAACATTGCTTATTTTTGGTAAGGATTACACATGCCAGTCATGATTGGTCTTTCGTTTCTCCTGAAACACAACTACTCATTTAATTTTTCTCTTTGGGTAGATTACGTTATAGGTGGCTCATCTTTCTTGTATATTTCTTGTTGAAATTTTACTAATTTTTCCCTTCTTACTTCAGGTTTGGAAACATACCAACGACAATAAAACCTATAGGTTATTGCTGAATTAAATTTAGACTCCCAATAGTATAAACTGACATGTTTGCTATTATCCGTTAGTCCTTGAAAAGCGTGAGCATTAGGAATGCTCAATCATCTATATAGGAGACAATAAGTTGTGTTTCTATTACAAAGCCAGGAGATGACCTCACTAGTTCCCCAGCAGGTAATGAAGGTCCCGGATACCTTCCTGAGACATTATATACATTTTAATAATCATTATTATCATATATATACTGATAAAGAGTCACATGGATGGTCATAATATGATTTCAAGGGTAAGGAGACAGTTTCTGGTCCCTTCTCCCACTTGCCTGCTGATTCTTGGAACTTTTTTTTTTTCAAACAGGAACTAAAAGCTTTCATTTTACAGGGCCAGAAAGGAATGGGGCAGTGTGCAGACCTGTAGCATGGTCATCTCTCCTCCCGCTACTGCCGCCCCTGCCCAGCCCAAGCCTTCCTCTTTCCTAGCTGGTCCTGTGTCCTAACATTTCTCATGGACACCCTGCTCTGCAGCCTCCTTGTTGACACAAAGCATCAGATGGTCCAGAATCTTGGTTCTCACAATGTGGTCCACGAAACCGCAGCATTAGCATCACCTAAGAATTTGTTAGAAATGCTGACTCTTCAGCCCCACCCTAAATGACTGAGTCAGAAACCGCTTTTGAACAAGACATCCAGGTGATCTGTATGAACACTGAAGTTTGAGAAGCTCCGGCTGGAAACACTTCTTTATATCTAGCCTTAACCAGAATCTGATCTATAAATAACGGTAATCGTCACAGCACTTTTTAATAGCTCATTAGTTATTTGACTTTATCATGTCCTTAACACATATTTACATAGTGCCTACCACATTCTCGGTACTACAAGCACTAGGAGTTGGGGTTACTGGAACAGCCCCAGGACCACAGAGCTCAGATCATAGCAGACTCATACAAATAAAACACAGTGAAACAAAACAGCTACAGAAAAATACGCATTTTTCCCCCAAATTTGTTGAAAACTGTGTCCCCTAAATGATGCTTTATTTTTCTCCTCATGTTTTTTACTTTTCTCCCACAATCCATGGACTTTGTGAGGAAAATAAAACAAACTTGAAAGGTTAGCCTCTTTCCACTCCTTTTCCACGTCACGGCTGTCATCACAATGCCAATGGAAGCTTCCGGAAGTAGTCATCTCAGGCCCAAACAGCAACGCAGTTATGTGAAGATCTTCCGAAGTATCAGATTTTAAGAGCATTTGCTGTTCCATTTTCTCAGATTGTTTTCTAGGTGTGCATCTCATCTTCAGTTAGCAGCGCGTCCCTCGTTACTACAAGGCATCATCTGGAAATTTTATGTTTTTTGTTGGTGGTGATGAGGGCAAGGAAACGATTGTACTTATTTACTGAACCCAGCTGAGCCTGTTTAAGTTGAGATTCCAGAGGACACTTAAAAAAAATACCACCTACAGTAAAAGCATGAGGGCTCTAAGTGTACCATTCCAGCAAGACCTTAGTGTATTTACGTGAGCTTAGAGGACCTGATTCTGGTGACTTCAGAAAAAGTCGTGTAAAGAAGCCACGTCTTCTGTGAGAATATACTGCTTCTGTTACCAGCGTGGCCATGATCCTTTAAAGTCAGAACCTCTAACTGATTTGTGTTTAGAGCTCTTGATCAATACATATCAGATGATATGAAAACACTGATTACCTTCTCTTATGGGAACTGATGCCATTTCTCTTGTTTTTGAGATGGCTTTCTAGAGCATATTTCAAATGGTTTTTTTGGATGTGATTTTACGCCACGTCCTGCCATTATGCATTTCCTAGAAACTTACATACTCGCTAACAACAGAGTAAATGAAATTTCCATCTTTTGGCTTTTATTCAGCAGGTTTCACTGTTTTTTGGCTTTACTGCTGTTGTCCCCACGCTGAGCCAGCAGCTTCCTTCAGTCTGGAGAAGAGTAAGGAGCATTTGCATTGCTTATTCAGCATGTTGTTTCTCTTTGGAGCAGAGTGAAGTGGCTTCTGGTCAATTTTTGAATTGATTTTAGGATGGCTTTTTAATGACTTATAAAGCAGCATTTAATCCTCTACATCTAGGTTTTGTTTGCCTCATGAAATCAGCTACTACATGAAAGTGTCTAAGGTGACTTCGGTCATCCCCTAAAAAACAGGCACACAAAGTGACTCTTTGGAGGAGATTCTGTGTCAATCTCTGCCTACAACCAACGTTTCCTATGCGGCCATTTGACTTTCCAAAAATTGACTTACAGGGATTTCCTCCTGTCACATTAAATATTTGAAAAAATTAAAATTATGACTTGTACAAATAGAAAGTGAACACGTATCAAAGAAACCATTTGTGTCGCTGCTGGATAAAAGTCTGCAAATTAGAGTGTGACTTCAGAGTCTGGGTTATAATCAATGGTAAAGAAGTCAAGCAAAAGGACATTCTTGTAGACAATTAAATAGATTTTGGGCAGACCAATTAGAGAATGCCACAGTATGACATAGAAAAGATAAGCTGTCATCATTTTGCTCTATTTTCAACTTTTGGGCAGTTTTTCTTAACAACTCATACCCCATGATAATAATAATTAACTCCAAAGATTATTCTTGATCATGAAAATTTCATTACATTGTGTTTTGTTCTGTTCGTTTACATTGATGTGATGTTAACGTGCACATGTAAGCCTCTCTAGAATATGGTGGACAAATCTAGAGCCCTATGGTGATGAGTAGCTAATAAGACAGAGAATCAACTTCTCCTGGTCACCATTGGCATCGCCAATTACATGTACATTAGACATTTCAACAGTGTTTTGCAAGTCCTTTAAGCTCTCTTCATTTTGTTTTTCAATCTTTTATTTCTTTCTCCTTCAGTTTGTATAATTTCTATTGTCTGTCTTGATTCTGTTGTTTACTTTAAAAAATAAATAGCATAAAAATTCAGCACAAAGCATAGAACATCATCCTGGTGATATATAGGATTTCTGTTACCTGCACAGATAACAGAGCATATGAAGAATATCTCTTCACTATCTCTTATTAAGAGCAAATTAATTATTCTGAGACCAATTTTTTATGTCAGTAGAGAGAAAACCTAATTCTAGTCTTTCATTAAAGCATTGTATTTTTCATTAATGCATCAAACTAAGCATATTTTGCTGATTGTCTTTTACACATATCATTTCTTCTTTTCGGACTCATTGTTTTTGCAGGTATTCATAACCAAAGCAAATAAAGTTTACCCTGTAAACTTCTATGACTTTCTATATCCATTTAAGTTTTTCTTCCGCTATTCTCTTCCATGTTCTGAAACAAGACACTTTAAAACAAAACCAAATCTCCTTTTCCTTTGGGAAAAAATTCTGAGACACTCCACTTTCTTGCATTCACATTTGCACATAATTGTCCCAGCACACCTTCAATAACAGTGTTTAACTAAAGTAAATAGCTTCTATTAATCAGAGAAAATTTGGAGGTAGTTCATTTTGAACTGTTCATGATACACAAGGGTTTTAGCAGATCACAAAACTTAGCACATGTATCTTTTTATACCTACAGCCACACACATCTTTCTATACCTTCTTAAAGTAGCAAAAACTAACACATTTGCTAACAGAACTCAGAGGTATAGTCTCTTTACAGTGGGAAAGAAAAAAAAACAAAAGCACATACATTAAAATTATGCTTACTTAGATATTATGTCAGGAATCCAAGAACAATCCAATCACTAACTCAATTTAATATTAGTTTTAAAGTTAAAAAACTTTGAAAACAAGTTTTAGCTGATACACTACAGGGCATAATTACTGTTGGTATAAAATATTTATCAGAATTATAATTCTATTTAGTTGAATGTGTAATTTTCCTCAATTAAAAAAGCATGTAATATTATTATTTGAACTTACAAAGTTATAAAAAATAAAAAATCTAGGAACTTCAGATGTCTAGCATCTTTGTGATAAAAAAATACAAATCTTAAAAAAAGTATGCTTTTATTATCCTTCACATTGATAAAGAAGGGAAAAGACAAGAAGCTCTTAAAAAAAATTTTATTTTATTATTTTTATTTTTTGAGGGGGGAGGTATTTAGGTTTATTTATTTACTTATTTATTTAATTAATTTATTTACTTAGTGGAGGTAGTGGGGATTGAACCCAGGACCTCGTGCATGCTAAGCATGCACTCTACCAATTGAGCTATCCCCTCCCCCCAACAAGAAGCTCTTTTTAAGCAAAATTAGAAAATCCATTGTGATTTGCCCAATAATATTCACTTTTACTATTTGAACTTGCATTATTATCTAAAAACATGCTTATGAGCTAGCAATTTCTGTGAAAGGTTCTGTTTTTTTTTTAAGCCTACTCTGCTAGAGCATTAGAAATTCAGTTTCTTTATTTTATAATAATTCTGAACATACTAAATGTATGCAAGCCCTTATAAGGTCTCCGTACCCGAGCAGAATAGAGCTTCTTTAATTTAAGAGGTTTTATGGTTTAATGTATTAATTCTCTCCAGAGGCAGGAAAATAGTTCATCTTTACGCTGAAAGGTAAATGCTTTTCTCAATTATTGGCATAGAGACACGCAGAAGGCTTGAAGCTTCAACTCTACAGTTACAGAAACAGGTCTAAAGTGTACAGAAGCAAAAAACTCACCAGTCTGTATCTCAAAGAGATTTTCTCCTTTTCAGGGCACATAAAGCTTTTTCCTAATTGAGTTGGGCTCACACGCAGACTAAGGAACAAACCAAAAAGTCAGACAGACTAGATAATCTGTCATCTCTCATCTGATGAAGAACAAGTCCCTATTATATTAACAGAGTCAGACTGTAAAATCAGATTGCCAATCTTTTTTTGTTTTTTTTTTTTAGTTTCTTTATTTTATTTGTTTGTTTGGCGGGGGAAGGTAATTAGGTATTTATTTATTTAAGCGAAGCCAATCCTCTAAGCTCTAGTCAAGCTATCGGGTACCTGCAGCTTTTCCTGTCATCTATCCTGGAACCTCATGAGAGACTTTGAGCCACACCAATCAGCTAAGCTGCTACTGAATTCACGACCCACAGAAACTATGAAATAATAAATGTTTGTTGTTTCAAGTGCTAAGTCTTGAAGCAATTTGTTACACAGCAATTGATATTTGATACAGGCCTTTGAAAGTTGATAAAGTAGAATTTTGCCCCGGCTGTGAAATAAGCCAATTTCCTCAAGCACTAGAGATAAGGAGCTTGTAACATCTTGTGTGACGCCCTCTGCTTGGTTCTCAGGTGACCTTGGGTATGGCGGCTTCCTGGTTATAGCTTGCTCTCTGGGCATTACTCAAAGCTGAATGGCCATAGCAGCTTTATTTGTAAGTGGCCAGAAATGGAAATAATCAAAATGTCCTACAACAGATGAATGGGTAAACAAACTGTGGCACATTTATACAATGGACTATTATTTGCCAATGAAAAGGAACAAATGTTTGATACTTGCAATAACTTGGGTGAATCTTCAGAGTTATGTTGAGTGAAAACCCCAGTCTCCAAAGGATTATATACTGTACAATTCCATTTGTATAGCATTCTTGAGATAACAAAATTTTGGCAATAGAGAACAGATTTGCAGTTGCCAGGGCTGAATGAGGCAGTGTGGGCCGGGGGAAAGCTGTATGATTATAAGTGGGCCACATGAAGGATTCTTGTGATAATGGAACTCTTTTGAATTTTGACTGCGTCAATCTCAATATTCTGGTTGGGATCTGGCTTTGCAAGATGCTGAAAATCAGTAAAGAGATCTCTCTATTATTCTTTACAACGGCATTGGAATCCATAATTATTTCAAAAATAAAAAGTTTAAGTAAAAAATACATTAAGCTTCCTCCTATTTTGAGGAGGGGACTATGAATGGGCCACAGACATGAAGGGGAAAATAGAGTAAAAAGTTAGCAGATCTTTCAATGGATTAAGAGTATGAGCCAGAAGCTGACAGGAATGATAAGCTCATTTCTGCGCCTAGGTTTTTTTTTTTTTAAAGGGGGAAAAAAAAAAGAAAAATATATAAAATACATAATGCTTAAAATTGGGATGCCACCTTTTTTTGTTTTTGGAAATCCAGTAGATGTCATCATTTAATTACTTACTCAACTTAGGTAATTTTAAGAACCAAAAATATGCCAAACCTTTGGCTAGGTGCTTTAGAGATATTAGTGAACAAAATGTGAAGTTGTTCCTGCCCTCATGGAGATTACAGTCAACTTCTGTTTCTAGCCTGAAAACTTTAACCAAGACAGTAGTCTAAAGGAATTTTCCTGAATCCAATTGTTGCCTAAATTAGGATGTGGTGATAAACGAGCCTGTGTAAACTCGTAAGTTGTATAATGTCTTGAACAGTTTGAGACTAATAGGATGGTGAGATTGTGGAGTTTCCTTGTGGAAAGGTCAGGAAGTCAATTTCTGAATAATTTTGGCTCTGAATACGTTTCCTTATTCTCACTCCCCTCAAATTAATACATTAAAGAATTATGACTTGTTTTGGCCTTAAGAGCACCAGACCACCTGGGAGGAGTTGTGTATAGGTCGTATGAATAGGGCCATGAGGCTGGGAGTGGAGGAGGGGAGACACATCCAGGAACCAGCCCAGAGGGGTCCACTAGCTGAGTGCAACAGGGGGAAGGATACTGGTGCAAATAGGGAGAGGAGAGAGTAGATCTCTGATGGGGAGGGGAGTGAAGATTGCAGGCAACTAGCAAAAAGTGAAAAAACCCTACAAGGTATGTCCACGTTGAAAGGGGAAACTAGGATGTGACTGTTGCAGCTTCATTTTTATGCACTGATTTGCTTGGCCAGGTTGGGAATGGCAGGTGCTCAAGAGTACCATGGAGCAGTGAAATCTTTGAGCTGAAGATGACTTATTTTCCATTTTTCCCTCTACATCTGCACTCTACCCTTCTCTGTGCCCCAGGAGGCTGACTGGATGGGCTGCATTCACAGATTTCCTTGCCTTTTGGTATCCAGTTGGAGTTAGAAGATGGGAGTCACCAGCGGGAGATGGGAGGGAGGAAGAAAAGTGAGATTGGGGTGTTCATTTCCCCGGATTGCTCACTGCTGCGTCACTGTGGGCTCCTTCTTTTGGCAAAGGCCATATTGCCATCAGCCTTCTCCATACTGTCTCTCCTCTGGTGCTAGTGATCGTCCCTCCCTTTGCCTCTTCAGACCTGGAGATAGTGACAGCTTGCTGCTGTCACTAACTCCGGGGGCCTACGCCATTCCTATTCCTTTTCCTAAATGATTGTAAGACTTTCTTTATTAATCTCTTCTCAGTTACCCAGTTGAGCATACCATCTGTTCCCTGCTGGTTCTCTGATATAGAAGTCACTTAGTCTAGCGTTCCTCCCCATCAAAAATTCTCTGCAGTAAGAGGAAGTCACCAACTACACTGGGTTTACGCTATTCCATTTGTTCATGCTCTCTTTTCTCAGCCAACATTAGTTTTGTGTTTCTCCTTTCTTCTTTTGTATAAGCCCTCTAAAACCTGGAACATGTAAGTATTTCTTGTGCTACTGCTGTGAATTTTTTTTTTTTAACACACTCCTTTTCTTCTTCATTGGAAATTTCTTGACATTATGTTGCCTAACTTTATGTTTTAGAATGTCTCCTCTCTTTTAGATACCTTTCCTTGTAACCCTTATGCCTGTTGAATCACATGTCTTCTCTCTGCTATTTCTCAAATCTGCTATTCTCAAATCTGCAGCACTGAGAAAGGGAAAAGCAGCTCCTGACAGCTAGGAACTGACCTGGCATGCTCAGCTAAGATGTGTTGCTACAAATTGGCCTGACACCATGGCCTCTTGTTGAACCTAACAATTTTTATAGAACATTATAATGTTATAGAACATTAACATTAGGCAAGGACACGCTGTGACTGTGAGGGTCCAAGACAAAACAAGTCCGTTCCATAATGATGTCCAAACAAAGCCTCAAACCTAAGCATCATCCAATCACAAAAATCTAACCCAGAACAAACCTCCACTCCTTAAACCCTCCCACTATCATCTAAGACAAGCCCCGGTCCTATAATACACTCTTAAGAGTTTCTTACTGTGAGGCCCCATGACTCTCCATGGTGTGTATGCCCCTCCATTGCAACACGTCGATAAGCCCCACTTGGTTTAACTGCAGATGTGTTCTTGATGGTCCTTGACTTGGAAGCATGGACAGTACGTATCTGACTGTTCTAGCATCAGTTCCCTTGTCTACTCTGCATTCCTACAAAATATGCAGGATCACTTAGATCCCTAAGATGGAATTTTGGGCAAGGGGAGAGATTTGCAGAAACCTGAGGAGGTGTAAAGCTGCCTTATCACCCCCTACTTTGGGCAGACCCCGATTACTGGCTAGTTGAAGACAGGGAGCAGGACGAGTGGAGAGAGGCATCTCTGACAATTGCCAACCTCTGCTCTTACCTTCCAGTCTCTGCTTTCTTCAGTTTTACTTGAAGTATTTCTGCATGCTGGTTCTGGGGGGACTTGAGGTGTTGCTCACTCACTCTACCCAGGAAAATGCTGATGAGGGATCTGGCCAAGAACATGATTAGTCCATGGTCCTACGTGATGGCAGCATTGTATGTTCAGCAAATACATTTAAATGTTTTGTTTTTATTCAGTGTAATCTCTTGAGCTTTCTCCTTCTACTTTTTGTACCTGGAGTTTTAGTTATGTATTTTCCATGACAGCTTTTGCACTATAATGGAATTGATTAGTGTGACAGATATGGGCTGCCACACAAGCCTAAAATATTTAATATTTGATCCCTTAACAGAAAAAATTTGCTGATGGACAGCATGTAGAACACTAATTCCAAGAAATATTAATAGTTTTCACATAAAAATGAGTTCCATGGTTAAATAAGTTTGTGAATTACCATGATTGTAAAACTTCAAGCACATTTATTAATGGTAAATCTTTTTAGTAACTTAAATGCATATGTATTTAATTAATATGTCCTTATTCATTTATATATTTAAACAAAGATACATATTTATATAAATATTCTAGATCTCATAACTGTACATATAAATATAAAATAGTATTTATTCGATGAATTAGATAATCTATGTTTGTTATTTAATTGTATAATGTGATTTATGATTCTTGAAGAGATGGTAATAGTATTCAAAGCTTTCAAAAGCTCTTGACCATACAATCATTTTGACATGAATTATTCTATGGAACTAGTGATCCATGGAACGTATTTTGGTAAAATGTGAGTCTAGATGGCTTAAAGCCCTTATCATCCAAGAAGAAAGTATTACTCTCTGCTCATATGAGTTCACCAGGATCAAGGTTTCCACAAAATTGTCTAGTGTCAAATCCCTAGCTAGTGAGAAAATAATGTGTATTTTCCTAACTTCCTCTGTCATATTCTCATGGGTCTAGCAGGTGTGCTTGAACATGGGTCTCTGGAATTGCTCCCAGGTTTTCCTTTGCAGCTGATCTGACTCTGGATTTGGCTTCAGCTTAAGCACAAGTTCCTCCAGGGAGGTCTTTCCTGACTTCTTCCTCCTTCCACCTCAGACTCGGTTAGGGACTCCTGCTGTTTTATTATATTTTCATACTTCCTTACTGCCAGTGACTTGTAGTGAACTTCTCACTCATTTGTAAACCCTGAGAGGATTGGAACCCTCATTCTTGCAGTGCACATTGTGGGCACTAATTGAATGATGTTAAGTGAGTGTGCCTCGGTAGACCAGTTGGCCAGTGGGTTGCTCCGGTCAAGTCATAGCTTTGCTTCTCCTCTGTTCTCCACTGTCTTGGACTGGGCTGATGCTTTGGTTTCTTTGATCTTGGCTTACAGTCCCTTCCTGGAGCCTTGCTCTTGAAACTCAGCAAGGGAATAAAGCCTTGCTATTCTCGGTCCTCTTTCCTCTTTCCCAGTCACTGTGATTTAAATGGATAGATTAGATTAGATTAGCCTTAGATTAGAAATGGCTGATCTCAAAGCTTCGAAATGTCAGCGGTTCCCTGGATTCCATTCACTGTGCTGGGACCTGGCGCCATCTGTTGCAACCCTAGTGCTGACAGTTGGCTAAATCAAGACAGAATTTGCCACTCTTCCTGGACATTTGCCTTGCTTGACTGCTAAGAGCCCCTGCTGTGTGCCTGGCTGGGTTTGCGTCTTGGGCTCGGTAGATTGGTGTGCACAAACTTCTGGCTTCCTCACCTATCTTATTCAAGAAGCCACTGTCCATCCTTTGTCCATCCCTGAAGTAACAATGTGAGAAAAGAGATTCTGACTTTCTAAACTTATCACTGCTGCCTTGATAGAATTTTCATTCCTGCTCACTCCTAGAGGTCATGATTCTGGGGATCAGCCAGTAGTATTTACTGAGCGTTTATGCAACTCTGATGAATTCAGTAAAATTCAGTTAAAAAAAAGAATCCTGCCTTAAAATTAGGAAATTGAATCACAAAACTTATAGTCTTGGGTTAGAAACACGGGAACTCTAACTTGGAAAAAAATGAACAGAGAGCCTGAGGAGGATTAGATTAACTTTTATTTTTCATGCAATATTTTCAAAACAAACTGGTGAAGTATAGAGTTGCGGAAAACCCGAATAATTCAATGAAATATGATGATATTTTAAAAGAATGAAGACAGGAGGGTAATACTGTGAATGACTTCACTGATGGATATTGTGCTACAGGTTTAATATGTAATTTCATTTTTTCTGTATAAACTCAACCAGTGGATGTGTCATGGGCCCAACTTAAAGACATTATTTTCTCATAGAAAATTTCTTCTGAGGTGCTTTTTTTTTTTTTTTTTTTAGAAAGTATAATTCAGTCCAATAAGAATTTCTTGTATATATTGGAGCTTTAGGGAAATATGTTGAAAGTCCCTGGCACTGTATCTGAACTCAAAGAGCTTATCCTTCTTACCAGGGAGTCGAGACTACATAATACAAGAAACAAACAAAAAATTTTGACACTGTAAAAGGCTAGATCAAGGTCAAGAGCTCTGTGTTAAGTTCTTTTGCTGCCCTGAGTCTCAGCAACTATTCTGATGCCAGAACTATTTAGAAGACCCAGAAAGAACTACATGTTTTAATTAAATAACACATGGCAGAAAGCACAAGATACCAGCTTGGGTTTATCAGGCAGAACAGGAGCTATCCTCGTGCTAAACAGACAGGCACCAAGGAAAAGAGAGAACCCGAGAGACAAGTCTAAAAAAGCTTGGGAGCTATTTAATACAACATCCTAAGACGAAATCTAACGCTACCCGAAGACGTGAGGGGAGACGCATTTAAGAGAGGCAGCCTGGTGTAGAATAATGATGGAGTAAAGTAAATGACACGGAACTATGACAAATTCAAAACCCAACTGGAAAATTAGGAAAGAGAATGAAGTGTCGTGTATAATGACACCCTGACAATTACCCTCGAGCAGTGGGGCGTGTCCTGACACATTTACCTATCCTGGTGCTGCAGGCACTGGTGTCTGGCTTTCTGTGTGCACAATGGGGCTTTGTGTACCACTGTGGCCCATTTTCCATCTCTGTGTCTTCGAGTGCCTGGCTTCTGCTGCTTGTTAAAAGGAGTTCAGAGCAGACACTGTAGGACCTTCAGGTCAGCTGTATTTATATGGTTCTAAATGAAGACAGAATTAAAAAAAAAAAAGGAAATTGCTAATACTGAAAGCCATTTATACAATTCTACAACAAGGAAAAACCCCGAAAAAGAAACTGACTCCTACCTAGACAAGGTGTCAACATTTAAGATTATTTTATCCTCCTGTATACAAAATTGCAGAGAAAAACAAAGCAGCAGGAGGTCTAAACATGCCAATCAAAGAGGAGACAGCACATTCTAGACTGGGAATATAATTAAGTAGAAGATGTAAAAATAGGATTTCCCAACCTGGCAAGTGGAAATATAAACCAACTGGCAGAGAAAGAGTGGGGAGCATAATCCCGCTCTTTTGGAATAACTATAGAAAAACATTGAGAATCAGAAAATGGAAATTTGGGAAGAAGGAAAGCAAGGGGAGACAGATGAAGAAAACTTGTTAAGTGTGTGGCAGGAATGAGGTCGCCAAGATTTAAGGCGAACCACTAGCAAACTAATTTGGGAGCAAAGATACTGACATTTTGGGGGAACGATTAATAAGTGATCATCTTCAGAGTTCATGTGAGATAAATTTAGCTGCTGATCAAGGAGTTAGTTCCCTTGCTCCAAAGGAAGTAAAATATAATCACATTTGAGAAAAATTTGTTTTTTCCTTCACCATAACCATGAGTATGAAACATTAGTCGCTCACTAATCGGCAGGAACCTGCAGTGTACGCCGCGGCCTTTTACAGCCCCGCGTTGCACACCGCAGTCGTTCTATGGATGCTATTAAATCAGCTGTGCTCTTCCCCACTTGTATTCATTGCATTAAAAAATAAGTAAGTACAGATATAAGCACTGTGTTCCTTAAAAGAGGCTGGGATGGAATGAAAAAGCTGTTTTATAAAACATAATAAAAGTATTTCACATTCATTTCTCAGCCCTAATAAGTAGAATTACAGGGGGAGGGGGAACCTCTCGCAGGTGGACAAGCCCTCAGCCGCCTTCTCTGATTCTATCCTTAAAAGCTATCAATTTAGAGCTGTCCTGTGTATTGCCCTGTGAATTGAACAAGCCTTTTCAGTCTTTAATTAAGGGTGAAAAACTCTTTGAACATCACAGCATTCATCTGTTCATGTGTGGAAAGCCTGGTGTAACAAAAGAATTTAATCAAACTACAAGCCTAATAAAGACTACATTGCCTGAACTAAATGTTGTTATTGTAGTAGCGGCTCATAGTTTTACATTTAAAAAAGCGGGTCAGAGTGTTCATTCATCTTGATTAGCAATGCCAACCTAATTACTTCTGGAGGAAACAGTAATTAGCTGGAGTCTCACCTCATTAATCATGACATTCTTGTAGCAGACTATTTTTATCTGATAAATGGCTTGGATTGGAACAAGGTGTATATTTGAATTCTAGTTAATTGTACACAGCTTGCCACATAACATTTCACATTTTTATCATTTAACTGCTTCCTTTCTGTGCACCTCTTGAGGAGCTTTAGTGGGTGACGCATTCTTGCAGTGGAAAAAAAGTCTGACTTAAGGAGAGGGTCAACTGTCCTTGCTAGTGAACTTACCAGAAGCACTGTCTCAAGGAAGCAGAGGAAAGGATGAAGGATCTGTGTGTCTAGATTAAGTCATTCAAGTGACTGTGGGGCAGACACGTATTGTAAAATTTGTGCAGTGAATTCAAAGTGGTAACATTTTGTAACTTGGCCCAGTAGCTTCTATATGATTAATAACTATCATGGACAGCAAGCAGTGCGACTATATACTAGGCAGAGAATCATAGTGCATTCAGATCCTCGGTGTTTCTAAGCCAGTGCCAAGGAGAGCACCGCGTTTAAAAAGGAGTATTATAATCAGCCCTCAGCACCCACTGGTTCTTCACCATGGTGTTAACCAAAATTTGAAACTGATCTGCAGTTGGTTGAGTTTGGAAATGTGGCACCTGCAGATATGGAGGGCCAACTATAGCGGTCATTTTATGCAACGGACTTGAGCATCCGCTGGGCTCCTGGAACCAATTCCCTGCGGATGCCGAGGGATGATGCCCAATTTATGAGTCTTTCAGTGGAGCCTGAACACCACTGCCTACAGAGAGAATTCTTGAATTTATTCCTTGTAGAAGTGTAGACGGCTTACCGGAAGCTAACAGCAATATCAGAGTATCACTCTCAGGGAAGGTCAATGGGAACTGAACAGGATGGCCTTGGCTACCTATGCCCAAGTTCAGGTTCCTCCGTCCCCCATTGTCTCCTTAAGAAGAATGGATCCATTTCTTAAGGGCCGACTCACATCAACCAAGTTTAGGAAGACTGAGTAGAAATAAGATTGTCAGTTTTTAAAATTTCAGTGAGAAATGACTTCATATGTATGGACATAGTATTAATCTGGATTTTTTCCTCTGTTGTCAAGCTAGACAGAAAGCAAAGCAGTAATCAGCCAATTTAATAATATACCATGTGAAATTATGGCCACAAGAGCCAGAATGTTTATCGTGAGCTTTGTCAACACAGCATTATGTCTCTGTAGGGATATCTACATAGGAAGCCAGCTCATAATTTAAGGGTTGCTCGCTGATCAAGTAAACAGAATGGGCAGAATTAGATGAATTTCATGTTTAATGGAATCAAACTGATATAATAAGATGTACCCATCTTTCCATAGAGTTAACCATTAGCCTCATCTCCTGTTTCCTGGGCAACGCTAGGATGGGCCCCGCCAGCCTTTTCCTCAATGACTTTTTAAAACTTTCCAGGCTGAACACTTTTGGGTTTTTTTTGCCTCATTTGTTCTTTGTTTTGATATATTAAAATAATGTATAATTATCATTAAGTCTTGCTGACCCAGGTACCATTCTGCTTCCTCCAGATGGCTTTGTGTATCTCTACATGATGTATTCATCAGCTGGTTTTATTTTCCTTCTTTCTAAGTTTTCTGGGCACATCACTGAGGCTAAGTACAGAAGTCCCTCTACATACAAAAAAAAAAAAAGTCATTCCTAAATCCATTTGCACATAAATTAGGATGACACAATTTTACTTGAAAATTTTAATACAGGCTTTAGGATTTGATCTAAAATTAATAACAAAGCCAGAGCAATATTCCTACAAAGTGCATAAGCTTGCATTTTCCAAGCGCATTCCCACAAAATATAGGTTTGGAGAGTTGAAACAAGGCACGCTGTTCTCCCAATTAACACATAGTCTATTCGAGAACTTTCCCCCAATATTGGTTTTTGTCTACATAGCAAATCTGTTGAGGCCATTAAAATCTTGCTGCCTGGTTCTCTGCATAACTTCCTGTGGAGGAACGCCGAGACTTGGGTGAAGTTCGGATCACCTCTCGGCTGTGTAAGGAAGTTGGGCAGATTCAGATAAGATCTTGACCAATGGACTCACCAGTGGGTTGTAACAAAGGTATCATCTGCAGCATATTAACCATGCTTATCATTAACGTTCTCAAGCGAATGGTTGGTTACAGAGAATTGCCATTAGGTGGCCAGGTGTCCAGTTTTGATACTCTTCAACCAGCCACATCCTCAAAGTCGTTCCTTGTCCTTATTCACTTCTTTTCCTCATCTGTTCCTGATTGCTGTAGATCAACCAGGTCTGGCATGTTTCACATGTCACATGATTTGTCTTTCTCCCTAAAGAATTTTCCTTACGGTTCCCATGATCCATCTCACCTCATCGTTCATCCTCTTCCCACTCCTTTTAGTTTTTAAAAATGTTTTCTCTCTTTATTTCAATCAATCACATACTTCTTATTGCTCTACTTTAAACTTGCTTTTCAACTGGGCACGGTGTGGCTAATAATAGCTGTAAACTATAAAATACCTCAGAACCAGACGCAGACACAACACACAGGTGCTGAGAAGGCAGTGGCTGTGTGTGACCGTTTCCACCATCTTTTGGTAACAGGTCAAGTGGACTAAGTTTTCTCCTTCTTTAGAATGTTGCGTGGTTATTATCTCTGAGAATTCACAAATACACAGGTTGAAAGTTAAGGAGTTCCTATTCTGAACATGTGACTTGGCTGATGATATTTTTTATGTTGTTGCTAAGAATTTAATATTATGAGCGATAATAGTTACTAGTTCTTTTGTTGCTTACCAGGGTCCAGGCACTGTGCTAGGTGCTTTAACTACGTTCATTCATTTAATTCCCATATGAACCCTGAGAAGTACCATTTTTATTCCCATTTTACAGATGAGGAAATTAAGTAACTTCCCCACCATCACTCAGTGACTAACCATAGAGCTGGGATTTGAACTCCAATATGTCGGCTCCAGAATTCACCCTTAGCTACTTCTCATATGATGGGCTCCTTGTCACAATATCCAAAAATACAAAAAAAACCTCGAAGGAAAAAAAATAACGTTGACTGATAATCCCACCATTTAGATAAACTTCCATTTTAATTTTGATTACATGTGTTTCTAGCTTTTTTCCCAGAACAAATTGGCTGCTTGTTTCACTCAGAAGATATTAGGAGTATGTTTACATGTGTATGGGTGTATTTACCGCACAACTTTCAAAGACTGCATTGCGTCTTAGTATTTTTAGCCATCATATTTACAGGAACAATTCGTTTCCCATTATAAGCAATGACACAAGGCATAATCTTACGGAGAAACCTTTGTTCACATACTTAGTTTTCTCTAGGAAAAGTTCCAGAAGTGGAATTACTGGATTGAAGAAGAGAATGGATATTTTTAAGAGTTCTTGTACCTATTGCCAAATTCCCTTCCAGAAATGCTATATCAGTTTATACTCCCACCATCAGCATATGAGATGTCTGCTTTCCTATACCCCGAACATCATGAGGTTTTAGCATTCTCTTCTTTTCTCTTTTATAATGTGTGCTCCATTTTAAATTTGTGGGTTTTTTTGGTTGTTTTCTGTTAAATGTATTACCCTTCAGCTGTATTTACCTTGATTACTTTGCCTTTCTATGCCTCACTTTTCCCTCTGTAAAAAATGACATAGTGACAGTAGTTACCTCAATGTTGTTGTTTTCTTGTAGACACTGCATAGAAAAGTGCTTGGCACATGGCTTTCGCTATCCTTATGGTCATTATTATTGCTTTTTCTCTTTGAAAATCATTTTTATGTGTTAGATAATCCAGCTTTCCTTGGTTATTTTGAATTTTAATGTATTCTCCATGATGTAGCCATCTTAAATTCAGTCTACTTGTTCTCTCTTACAGTCACGTGTTCTATGATTTTTTTTTTCAAATAGTCATACTCAAATTCATTTTTGGACCCAAATAGGAAACCACTTTTTTCTATCTTAAGACTAAAACTTAAATAGAAACTATTGCTATTTAATCTAAAATTGTAACATTGGAGATGATATTTTTGCAGAAAAAATTACAGGTCCAAGATTTATAAATAATGAACTTATCATTTCCAGGTGTCTACTGCTCTTCTTTCCCACGGTTGGAAGGATCTGCTAATATCTTAACCTAGCGCCCCTCCACCCGCTCCTGGCCCGTGCTCGTTTTGCTTCAGTTGCTGGGCTTGTTCTGATGGTGGGAATACATAACTTGAGGCAGGTCAACATTTCCAAACGCATCCTGTTTGATAAGATTTGGGACCTGATGACCCTATCATAAAGGCTGAGGCTCCCTCTTGCTTCTGGAGTGGCCTGGCTGCCCTCAAGTCTAAGACTAAGACCAAGAGATTAGGATTTTAGGACCTATGCCTTCCTTCACTTTAGTCCTAGTGCACAGGCTCTGGCTTAGGTTCTGGCTTTTTGAGTCTCTCCAACAATTCTAGGCCATCACGTGAGGATCAACATGCCTGTGTCCCGAGCCCAAAGTATGAACTGTAGGATCTGAAGGAAGTTCTAAAAACCATAGGGTCCATTCCTCTCCCTGTAGGACACCTCTACTCTGTCTCCATTAACCAGCTGTCAAGCCTCTGAACACGCCAAGGTCAGGGAATTCCCAGATGTCAGCATCAGCTCATCTACAAACAGCTCTAATTATGAGAATAGGTTCATGCAAAACCGTACCTCCTGGTGCCTTCACGCAACAGTTTTGTCCTGTAGAAGTTTATTGTTCTATTTTCACAAGACATGTCTCCAAATATCTCTAACTATTGTGTCCCTCAGTCCTCCTTCTGTAGTCTTAGCGTCTGCCTCATTTCTTAGTGCTACATGACATGATTGTGTACCCCTTTATGGGTAGCTCCTTTGGACCCTTCCAGCTTGGTGATGTGTTTTTGAAGCATAACATGATTCCCAGATATGGTGGGACCAGAGCAGAGTAGATGTAGCCTACTGCTTCCATTGTCCTGAGTTCTAGAATTCTACTCATATCTAAGACCATATTAGCATCTTTTTTTGGGGGGGTAATTGTGCTGTTATTTTATGATGAGTTTTTTTGGCCAAAATCTGAAGTGTTATTTTTTTTTCATATACACAGCTATTAACTTTTCTCCTCCCTCAATCTACCTCCACTTTTCCCTTGTACCTTTTCTCCCTACCTCTTGTAGGACCTTATATTATTATGTTAGGACCAACTTCATCTTGTCTGAATCAACTCATGGTTGCACCCAACTGAAATCCTTCTGGATTTTGATTCTGTAAGGTGACATATTGATTATCCATTCCTTTTCTATAGCATCCATAGTTTTGAAAAGTACCATGCAATTCTTCAAACAGGTCAATGATGATGATGTAAAGGGGGGCATTACAGACAAAACTTCTATGTCCCCCCCACTGAAGGGCTCTCTTCAGCTCAGTACTCTGTTTATGGATATGGTTGATCTAATAATCAGGACACTTTCTAACTGTGGATTTTAGTCAATACATATTTCTCATCTCAATAAAGTGGTTCTCAAATTTTATTTCAAGAAGATGTTAAGAGATGTACCTAAACAAAATTCAGTGCCATATTTTTAAAGGTTTAGGAGATGCTCCTCACTGCATTCTCTTCTTGGAGAGCTACAGTGAGCATTATTTTACATACTCTTCTTTAAAATCTATATTTTGCTTAACTCGTACTTTCCAAATGTTCTTGTGTATGACTCCTGCTCCCTGAATACCTATGCACATCCCATGGAAGTCTGTTCTCTGCAGACACCAATTTGGGAAATACTCCCTGCAAAGGTAAAATGAGAGAGCCTGTCAAATGCCCTGGGAAACTCAGACACATACATCCGCAGTATTTTCCTTGTCTCCCAACTCTAGTCATTTTATCAAAAAAGGAAATGATCTAGGTCTGGTGTGAATTGTTCATCACAAATCTAGGTTGGTTCCATACAGATCCTGTTTGATTTTCTCAACTCCAGCCCTGCTCAGAATCAACACAGATTTTAAGAGTGCATTAATGAAACCCACGCTCTTCCATTCCTCATCTTCTAAGTATATTAAGTCAATATTAGCTCATCCCCATCTTCTGGTGCCTTCTCTTTATCCAAGTTTCCTTCAGACCAAGTTTCCCTGATGCAAATTCCAATGAGGTTCAGCCACTTAATTTTGTGGTTTCTGACAGAAGCCTGGGATGGGATTCACGTGGTCAGAAGCACTTGGCTCATCTCATAAAACTGCCTGGCATTTTGAAGGTGATTCTGCCCAGTCTTGGTCTTTAATTCCACATTCTGAGGTTCACTCTCACCTTTCCTGGCTAGCTAACATTTCCTTTGGTGGAAGGTACACACAAAACAGAAACTGATATCCTGGACTCCCTGTCATTTCTTCACTTTTCATGGCCCCAACTCATGTAACTCTCTTCCCCTCTCTCTTTCTTTCTTTCTTTTTTTTTTTAAGTTTCTTTATCTGCTTCAAAGAAAAAAAGCTCTTTTTGTTGATTGTTAGCATTTCTGAAAAAATTTTTTTCTTTTGGGGGAAAGTAACTAGGTTTTTATTTATTTAAGGGAGGTACTGGGAATTGAACCTAAGACCTGGTGTATGCTAAGCATGGGCTCTACCACTGAGCTATACCCTCCCCCGATTGTTGGCATTTTTGAAAGCCTTTTCTCATTCTTGGCTTTCACCCTCCCTGACACTGCTCTTTGGGTTCCATGTCACTTGTCTGTCGCTCACCTACCTTGGATTGCCATGGCTTCTCTTTCTTCCTCCTCAGTGGGATTATTTCACATTGTGTTGTCAGAATTTTGTGTTTGTGAGCTTTCCTTCCCTCTTGGGGGCCATCTCCTTTCTCAGATCTAAGGATCTGACTTGACCCTACCCAACTCATCTTTTTGAAATCTATCTTCTTAGGGCTCTGGTCTTCCCATCACTGGCTGTTAATATAACTGAGATGAGATGATTGCATTCCTCCAGGGGTCTTTTTGTTCTCCAGCCAGCTTCACTTCTTAAACACCACTGGACTCAGCATTTCCATTGTCTTCTTCATTATTTCTTCTTTCACAGAGATGAAATGATTGGCTGGGCAAGTCAAGCATCCATTTCACCAACAGGAAATGGCCTTTAATATCTACCTTGATAGACAAAATTCCTTAGTAATTGTCCAACAAGAATTTGTTCTTGGCAGACACACTTATATTTTATCCTACCATACAGTGTTAGAAAGGTGTGAGTCCTTTAAGGGAAATGCAATTAAGAGAGGCCCATAAATAAATAAAATTAATTATAGCAGGTTTGTTGTGATAAATACTTTGGTTGACAATTGGGTATTTGGATGTTAACAGACCTGAGAACGCTTTAGGGCAGTATCTTTTATTTCTAACTGTAGCTCTGGAGGTATTCTGTGAATATATTACAATGAATGAGTTTGACTAATTGATTTTTTTGTTATAAATTATGCAGTTCTGGAAAACACAAGAATGCACTTAATTTACAAAATATGTTAATTCTTTTAGTTCTCCGTATTGATCATCCATTGAGCTATGGTGGCTGATGATTTAGCCAGCGAGAGGCATTAGAAACTGTGTGATACCACCAAGAACAGATAAAGGGGCTCACCCAAGCAATCACCGGCCACAAGTCCCTCCCTTCTGAGAGGTGTGATGTTGGCGACGAGGAGGGCTGCTGAGAACATGTTATGGTTTAATACAATTCTCGCCGCTAGATAAATGAGACAGACTGTCTTACAAAATTTGACCTTCCAAATAATAGGCTTTATTTTTTTCACTCACAGATCCCTTGGTTTGGAACATTGTCTTTGGCACAGTTGTTGTTAAAGTGATTTGTTTTCCCATTATTTTCAATGCTATATACACACTAAGTGAGTCTCAAAGGTTCTGACCAGCATGAGATAATTGATGACAGATCACACAGTTGCTATATTTCTCACGAGAAACAATTAGATTAGATTTTTTGGGGTTTTTTTTGCCTTTCAGCCTCATCATGAGTAAACTAGTCATAAAGCTATTTAGATTTAGGAATTGTTAGAACTAGTCTGGGGGACCCTCATCTAGAAGGCTTGTATTTTTATTGGTCTTTGCGTACTCAGACTCTTGTCATGGTGCAGTCGTTGTCCATAACTAGTGATTTTTAGCAGTTTTAGTCAACACATGACAATGTAAGGAGAATTTGGAAGACTGAAGCTAGATCGGGAGGGAGCCTTCCTTCTGTAAATTGCTCCTAAGGAGCACTGACTACTCGGTATATTTCGTCCTGTACGATTTTCATGTCTCCTGTCCAGGATGGAAGTACTACAGAGGAGAGAAGCACACAAAGCATGTGTGGCAAGAAGAAGAGAAAGGGCAGAAGGGACACGGGGCTGAGGAAGCCACCAAGTGACCAGAGAGATGCTGAGTGAGGCTCTTCGCTTCTTCCTCTTCTAGGACAGGCTTACGATGACTCGGCGTCTTCCAGCAGTGATCATGCTAAGTCAGTAATCATGTAATTTTAAGTCTATAAGGCAAGAAAACTTACTGTTCTGAGAAGCAAAACTATTTGATCCTAGGCCTTTATTACGAAGCCAGATTTTTGAAGTCATTTTATTGGTGTGTAATTAACCAAGTCATTCTTAATAATTTAATTTTTAGAAGCGACTGAGATAGGAGTTAAAGCAGTAGTAGCCACCATTTATAAAGAAGCCATTGTGTACAAGGCATGCCCCGTGTTTCTGGTCCTACCATCACTGTTCAGGGCAGTTTTTACATGCTCCTAAACGTTGGAAAACTAAATTTCAAAAGCTTCAGCAACATGCCTCAATATCACATAGCCAGAAATGTTTGAGTTTAAATTTAACCTCAGTTCTATTTGCTTCCAAGCCCACCTTCTTTTCTCTTCAATATTGTATCTCTCTTTGCGACGTGGACAGCTGTGTAGCTCTGGGTCTCCTTAAGCTTTTCATTACACATAGGTACTTTTTTTTTTTTTAACACACTCATTTTACATTCCTGGGGAGGTTTTGAATTCTTTGGGTTTTGCAAATCCTAGAACTAGATAGCTCTAGTGCTTTAAGTGCCATTGCTCTTATGCATTTTGATCATAGAACTGAAATGCTTCTGAATCTGCTTCAGAAAGGAAACTCAAAGGAATTCACTTTGATTTGAAAAGAAAAAGACAAGAAGATAATAAATATAGATTTGAAAAAAGAGACTCACAGAAGAGCATCACTATATCAAGGGATTCCCAAGAAAACGGAGATTGTTGGAAAGGGGTAAGCCAGTCTGTTTTTCAATTACGTCTGCTTTTCTACTAGATTGTGAACTTTTGGAGGATAGAGACATGCCTTTTTCATCTTGAATACCCAAGGCCTGGCAGAGTAACTCAGACAGCTTTAAATGAATGCATTAAGCATTTAATTTATGCTTCTGATGTGACTGGTTCAAAGGTAAGTTGTCTTAAAGAATAGAAGGATACAAAAACCTTAAGATTGCTCTTCACGTGAAACGAAACAGATTTTGGCTGCTAGAGTCAGTGATCATGTCAATTATGGGCAAGACCTTCAATTTCTCTCAAGTGACAGAAGACTTCGCATTCAGTATGTGTAATTTATGAGTCTAATAGCTAACCTGTTTCATCACAAACACCCTGATGACACATCCCCCTCCCTCCTCCACATACACAGACACACCTCAGTTGCTGTTAAAACATCAGAGTTTGGATGGTTCCCTTTTTTCTACAATGTTCCTCTACCTGGCAAAATGGCATAAAGCCCTAAAGAAGATCTTTTGGCCACACGTCAATCATTATCATAAAAGAGAATGAAGCACACTTCCTAAACAAGAATGTCATGTGTTTGAGATAAGTTTTTGCATGTTTTGTTTTGTTTAATTTTGAGCTTAACTGATTAACTAACTAGTTAGTTAATTAAGTCAGACAGAAGTTAGGCAGAACTAGACCACACAAATGAATCAGCCAGAGGCACAGGTGAGGGGAGAAAGGAGAACCTGCCTGAAGACCTCACACCTCCTCAGACCTGCGGCGAAGGGCGCAGGGGGGTGGGTCATTGCCTATCCTAAAACACAGTCTGTGAAGTAGGAAATCCAACACAGACGATTTTAGGGAAATCTAATTTCTCACTTATGGAAGTCATTAAAATATTTCAAAGTCCACTCTCCTCATCCATCAGCTGATGCTCTAGGCCAGTGATTCTCAAACGTTGCTTGGAATCAGGATGGCTTGGGGAACTTGGTGAAAGCATGAAGGTCCAGGCCATCTCCTACTCCCAGGAGCTCCTCTGGCCTTTTGCCCTTTATTAGACCTTGGGGTGATTCTCATACTCACCCACATTTGAGAAACACTGCTCTAGGCAATGGTGGGTGCAGGACTGTCTTCCTTGTCTCTGCCTTTTCTGTTTGAATGTAGCATGTCTCTGCACAATTTTGTCTCCTGGTCTTGCCTCCTGGTCCCAGGCTCTTTATTTTGTTCTCACATTTATTTCCACTCTATCAACCCTTTTGGATCTGATCTGACCCATCCTGACTCTTTTAGCATCTCCTATATACTTTTTGCTGCTATGCCATTCACAGCCCAGCTTCTTTCTGTCTGCCTTTCTCATCTGTCTCCTGAACCTCAAAGAATCCTGCACCTGCTCCTTTATAAGAAGGGTGAGGTGGGGGTGGGCAGCCTTCAGATATTCTGCATGCATATTTTATCCACTTGTGTTCTGCGTTGCCCAAAAATGAATTCATGACTTTCTTTTCTTTTGAAACTATATCAAATATGGTATTAACACAATGTCTTAAAATACAATTCTCCCTCTGATTTTGGAGATAAGTGAATGTATGTGTAAGTCATTCACCAAATATTTAATAGATTCATTATTAGTTAACGTGAGCTCTCATAGGTAAATTTCAAAAAGGCAGATTGGCAAATATCCCAAAAACAGAGACAGAGGCTTAGTTTCCCAAAGTGACTGCTCTTGGATCCTTTCTGTTGACCTCTTAAAACCCAAGTGACACAACCTTATTCAGTCAATGAGTGTTTATTGATTGCCCATATAAAGCATGATAGACAACTGGGAATTTGAAGTCAACAGAAAATATTAGGAAGACATAGGGCTCAAGAAAGCCCTCAATACTTACAGGGTTACCTCAAGTATCCAGGAGAATCTGCTTGAGTAATGGTGAGAAAAGTACCATCGAGGATTTATGTTTAGGAACTGTAATTACTGTCATCCAGTGTTTGAAATATTCTTTGATCTGTAATAAACAATTATCCGTCATGATATAAAGTTCTGGATTTATTCTTTTTTCACTGAGCTACTCTATCTTCCTAAAGTTTCTTTAGCTAAGGTATATCGAGAATATAGTCAAGAATCTGGATACATTCACTTGCCACATTCCCAAGAAAAACATCAATGGATGCAAATCAGAAGGAATCATGAGCTAAGTTGGAAAATACAAAGGACTGGGCCTCTCTCTCCTTGGTGAAAAATTGGAAATGCCTGTTTTGTCTTAATCTCTGTGTTTGTAGTTTTAGATGGCCCATATGAGGGAGGAAAAAGAAGTTACCCTTATGGAAAGAACTTGATTCAAAAAGATATCATATGTTCACCATAATGTCCTGTATTTGAGTTGCTAAAGATGTGCAGATCAATTACTGTAGTAGATAGTTACTTATTGTTTTTGGCTATGTAACATCTTAACTTTCCAACATCTAGGAATCCCCCATCTTGTGAGGCAGATACTGCTTCCAAGCTGGACATGTCAGATAATCACCTTCCCAGTGATTCTTGCAGGTACAGTCTGGACGCATGACTATGAAGTTCTACCAAAACACACACTCTGCCTATATTTGTGTGGGAAGCTGGTGGAGAAAAGAGGAACTGGGCAGATTCCATTCTGATAAAAGTGAAGACAGGACTGGATAAAGAAGCTGTAGTATATTTATACAATGGAATACTACTCAGCCATAAAAAAGAATAAAATAATGCCATTTTTAGCAACATGGATGGACCTGGAGATCATCATATTAAGTGAAATAAGCCAGAAAGAGAAAGAAAAATACCACATGATATCACTCATGCATGGAATCTAAAAAAAAAAAAAAGACAGAAATGAAGTCATTTACAAAACAGAAACAGACTCACAGACATAGAAAACAAACTTATGGTTACCAGGGGAAGAGAGGTGGGAAGGGATGCAATGGGAGTTTGAGATTTGCAGATACTGACTGCTATATATAAAACAGATAAATAACAAGTTTCTACTGTACAGCACAGGGAACTATATTCAATTTCTTGTGGTAACCTATAATGAAAAAGAATATGAAAACAATATATATATATATATATATATGTATTGCTGAAACATTATGCTGTACACCAGAAATTAACACAACATTGTAAACTGACTATACTTCAGTTAAAAAAAAAAAAGACCCTGCCCAGGAATCTGTCATTTAGTGTCCACAGTCACACCAGTAAATCATATAAATAGAAAACGAAAAATTTAAAATAAAATTTCCTTCCAATTACTCAGTAATTCATAAGCAAACAGGTTTATTCTCATTGAATATTTTCATAGAAAATTTCATGGTGACCAAAGAAGAAAAAAAAAAAAATCAAAGCCAACATTTTAGGGAGCCTTACCCTGATTGTGTTCAGTTGTGCAGAAACAAAATCATAACCAAATACACCTGTTTATTAATTTTGTTTTAACCACACTGGCCCTGGGCTGGGAGTGTTTACATCAGCCTCACCTTGCATGCTCTTTAATGTGTTTACATATCATGTCGACATGGTAATTATCCCAATTTTTAGGTCTGCGGTGATCAAAGTTTTACATGCATAGAAATCAGCCCGGATGCTTGTTAACGAGGTGCATTTGTAGGCACCCCCATCAGAGTCTGTGATTCATCAGTTCTGGGTGAAGCACCAACATTTCCATTTTTAACAAGCAGTACTGCAGGTCGCTTGGGCCCACTTTCTGGGAGACTCTCCCCAGGTGGGAAAGAACAGTGGCAACGATCAGGGTGGCACCTGTGTGTCAGGTAACGGACGATTCATAAGGCACCTCGTTTATTGCAGCCTTCTCCCTGTCTGTTTCTCGCTTCCCCACAGTTCTCTAGTTCCACCCATCTTCAGCCCAGGTTCCCAATGAACCTCTCTCCCACCACCTTCAGATCTGTTGGGATTACCAAGAAGCACTGCCATGCTGAGCGATTGTCCAGCCTCACCCTCTCAGTGAATCTGGAAGATGTTTTGGGGTATTTCACCCACAGTTTGGTCCCAACAGCCAGCGATCTCACTCTGAATGAATAAATTCAGAGTTAATGAACTGCTCTCCCGCTTTCGGCCTTTTCGGCAAGTACGGGTTCTATTCTGTGGACACAGCCCTGCCCCCGAGAGCACAGAACGCCTAGGTTTGAATTGGGGCTTAGTCAGTTACAAACTGCACAATTTGGAGCACGTTGTAATCCCTTCTCTTAGAGAAAGAGTTTCTTTATGATAATCCCTACGTTACCGAGTTGTTCGGGTAGCACAGTGTTTTCATTCATTCATTCAACAAGTATTTACTGTGCATCAACCACGTACCAGGTGCTGGAGGGGAGGGGAGATGTCACATGAGACAGTACAAACTCCCTGCCCTTGTGGAACTTACAGAGGGAAAGACAGACAAGCAAATAGATACTATAAAGGTGGGTAGTAATTGAGCAAAGGAAAATAAAGCAGGTAATCAGAGAGTGTTTGCCTTGGGCGGTAGGGGGTGGGGGGGTGGGTGATGGAGTGAACTACTTTTTACAGATCGGTCAGGGAAGACCTCTGTGAGAGAACATAAGTGAAAGCGAAAGGAAATACTTGTGCAAATGTTCGTGTAATATTAGTTCATTTTGAACTCGTCCAATCCCTCTTTGTTTCCTATTCACATTTTCCCCTTTTAAGCATGTTAAGCATCCTTATTATCTTTCAGTTACTGACTTTCCCGCCAAATGTAGTCCATACGACATTCGCCTTTCGCACAAATGCCACATCTGACTTAGCATCGTCTTGTCAATTCTAATGATAAAGCATCTGGAACCCATCCATTTTTCTCTATTGCTGCTGTTACCACCCTGGTCCAAGTCACTATCCGTTCTTTCCTGTCCTACTGTGAGGTTACCCTAACTAGTTTCCTTCCTTCCACTCTTGCCTTCCCCACACCCCGCTCTCCATGCAGTAGCCAGAGGGGTCTTGTAAAAATGTAAACCAGATCACTTGACTCCAACGCCCAAAACCCTCTGCTGGGTTCCCATCCTGCTTAGAATAAAACCCGGGCTCCTTCCTCTCTCTCATGAACCTTCTTTGGCTTTGCCGTGACTGCCTCTTCCTCCTCATGGCCCGTCACTCCTCTCTTCCACTCCCAGCCTCCAGCTACGCTACGTTTTTTTGGAACATGCCAACCTCCTTCATGCCTTGGCAGGCTATTCCTTCTGCCTGGAAGATGCTTTCTTGGCTCTTTGAGTGCCTGGTTTCTCATCATTCAGTTCTCAGCCTGGATATTGACCCTTCAGACAGTTCTCTCTTGACGACCTAATCTAATGGCCAAATACTCCTTTCGCCATATTTTAATTCTCTAAAGAGCATTTATCATCCTCTGCTCCGTGGGTTTGTTGATTGATTGGCTCTCTCCTCCCACTGCAGTGTAAGCTCTGTGAGAGAGGAAACTCTTGTCTATCTCATTGTGACCATGTTCCCAGTGCAAAATAGTCTTTCATGTATTAGGTGCACAGAAAATACTTGATAAGTAAACCAATACATGGGAGTATTTCAAGAAGCAAGACACAGTTCCTACACTCACAGATTTTACAGTCCTGTAGAGTGCATGATTTGTCACACTCTCAGGGCTTACAAGTGGTCAAGAGTTCATATTTCTTAACTTCAACCCCAAAATTCCTTCCCACAGTCTTTGCAGCCTCTGTTTAGCTGCTTCTACGTTACACACACATTCCATTTCCTTTGGAGTGGGTTAGATCAGCCTACAAAAAAGGAGCTCTTAAACTAAGCCACTGATGAAAATATTATTGGACTTTCTATTTCATCCAGATAAATAATCTGTGTTCCCAAACTGTTAATATTCCTGTTGCTATATTACATTTTTAGTGCACAATAATTTTGGTAGGATGTCAACTATTTTCCCAGTGTTTAATGAAATATTAAAACAACACAATCTGAAAGACCTTTGTAAGGCACTCTGACCTGGGCTCAGGGGAAATACTTAATAATCTGTTTTGTTTCTAAACTATTCTGTGACCTCCGGACCCCTTGGTCCCTCTATTTGTTCATCTGTAAAGACTAAGTAGTGTAACAGAAATCTCTCCTTTTCAGAGAAAGCAGAGGCAGAAAGTCAGAGTCTTCAAGAAATCTCATAGCTACTCCCTGGAGATCATTGAGGAGCCTTGAAAAGACCTGTTGGCTCAGCTGGTGAGAGTCATTTATTGCCCTGCTGTTCTGAGGGCAGGCTGCCAGCCTGGGATCTTGCAAGGGCATTGTAAGGTTTTGTTTTCCTTAATGTTATTTTCCCCACCAGCCTTCCAGAATGTCTGAAATGTCTACCACAAGAATAGCTCCTTTGGGTTAAGAGGTTATCTCCAGGGAGACATGTTTAAAATGAGCTCCTTGTGCAGACAACACATGAGCACCATTTAGCACATCTGCACCCACTGGATTATTAGAATCGAAGTTGCCTTCCAGAAGACAGCGTGAGCTGAGGGAATGGAATCCGTCATCTTCTGCCCCATCCCTCCACCCCTGGAGCAGTGACAGAGACCTTCGATAGTCAGCACCTCTCTACGCTATGGATAGAACTTAAGAAAAAAAAATCACAGCCCCTCTCTCTCAAGAAACTCTCAGCGTAGGGGAGCTGATGAGTGTGCACACGTTAACCAGACCGCTAAGGCAAAGTGAAATCAACGGATGAGGTTGTAAGGACGAGAACAGCTCATGCCGACATGGAATATTGGGAGCGGCTTTGTAGAGAAGATGGCATTTTATTTGAACTTGGATTAGACTTTGGAGAGCAAGAAGGATTTCAATAGACAGAGGTGGAGTGACGAGGCTAAGAGTAGGAGAGGAGAGAGCTTCATAATCTGGGAAGACAAAAGGAAAGGCAGTGTGAATTTTAATGAAATTAGATTTTGGAAATATCTGGAGAGGGAGGTGTTTCCTATGAATTGTTTATACACACACACACACACACACACACACACACACACACACACCTGTGAAATACTCATCAGAGTCATGATAATGAACATATCCACGGCCTCCAAAGTTTCCTTGTGCCTCTGCGTAATTCTACCCTCTGGCCCCTTCAGACAAGCACTGACCTCCTTTCTGTCACTGTAGATTAGTTCGCATTTTTTAAAGCTTTATTTAAACGGAATTACACAGTTAGCTATTTTGGTTATGATTTCACTCACTTAGCGTAATTATTTTGATACTCATTTCTGTTGATGTCTGTATCAGCAGTTCACTCCTTTACACTGCTGAGTTGTATCTCATTGTATGGGTGCACCATCATTTGCTTCTCTATTCACCTATTACTGGCAATTTGATAATTTTTGGTTTATGGCTATTACAAATAAAGCCGTGTGAATAATCATACAAAAGTTGACATGGGCGTATGTTATCATTTCTCTTGGGTGAACACCTAGGGGTAGAATGGTGGGATTGTATGGTAAGTGTGTGCTTAATTAACCTTTTAAGAAACTGCCAAACTGTTTCTCAAAATGCATGTACCATTTTATATTGCAATTAGTAATGTAAGTGAGTTTTAGTTCTTCTAAACCTTCGTCAACACTTGGTATCACCAGGCTTTTTGCTTCTGTTGTTTTTTTTTTTTTTTAACGGAGGTACTGGGGATTCAACCCAGGACCTCATAATGCAAAGCATGTGCTCTACCACTGAGCTATACGGCCCCTCTGACCAGGCTTTTTAATTTTAGCTATTGTAATCAATGTATGGTGATTTAATTTGCATTTTTCTAAAGACTAATGATATTGAGCATCTTTTCATGTACTTATTTACCATCAGTGTATAGTCTTTGGTGAAGTATTTCTTTAAAATTTGCCTGTTTACTAACTGGGTTGTTTCCTGTATATTGAGTTCTGAGAGTTCACTGGACACAAGTTCTATGAGATTTTAAAATATTTTCTTCCACTGTGTGGCTTGTCTTTTCATTTTCTCAACTGTCTTTTGAGGTGCAGACATTTTTGATTTTTGGTAAATTCCAATGCATTAGTTTTTCTTTTTAAGGATAGACATATCTATATTTTTCATTATTTCTAAGAAATTATTGCCTCCTCCAGGGTCACAAAGATTCCAATTTATGTTTTTTTAAAAGAAGTTTTGTATTTTGGGGTTTAACATTTAAGTCTATGATCTATTTTGAGTTCACTTTTGTATATGGTGTGAGATATGGGTTGAAGTTCATGTTTTTAATGGCTTATTTGTTGAAAATGATACATTTATTGAAAAGATTATCCTTTCTTCACTGAATTGCACCTTTCTCAAAAAAGTCAGCTTTTCATATTTGGATAGGAAAGTTTATGGTCTCTTTGCTCCATTTCATTGGTTTACTTGAGTGTCTTTCGTTGATGAAGACAGTTATGCAAAGATAGTTGTGCATTTTTATAATAAATCTTGAAATCATATAAAGTTAGTTCATCAACTTTGTTCTTCCTTTTCAAGTCATCGTGGCTATTCTAGGCCTTTTGCATTTTCAGAATCAGTTTGCCAATTTTACAGAAAAGCCTGCTGAGGTTTTAATTGGGATTGAGTTCAATCTACAGATCAACTTGTGAGACATTGACATCCTAACAACATTTAGGTCTTCTTTCCTTTCTTTCAGCAATTTTGTTTGTTTGCTTGTTTTCACTGTACAGACTTAGCACCTGTTTTACGAGATTTATCCTTAGGTATTTCATGTTTTTTGATGGTCTTGCAAACGATATTTTAAGCATTTTATTTTTTGACTGTTCATTGGCAGTGTAGAGAGACTCACTCGAGTTTTGTATTTTGGCCTTTTATCCTAAAACTTTGCTAACTCATTTATTAGTTCTAACAACTACTTTTGTAGATTTCATTATATCTTTCTATACAGATGATCATCATTTTGTCTGTGAATAAAGACAGTTTTATCTTTTCCTTTTCTATCTGGATACCTTTTATTTCTATTTCCTGCCTTCCTGAAATGGCTAGGACCCCCAGGTCAATGTTGAATAGAGTAGTGAGAACAGATAACCTTGCCTTGTCCTGATCTCAGGGGAAAGCATTGTCTTTCACCATTGCTGTTGTCTGAATTGTGGTCTCCTCAAATTCACATGTTGAAGCCCTAAACCCTAGCACTTTAGAATGTGACTGCATTTGGAGATAGGGCCTTTAAAGAGGCAACTAAAATAAGACTGAGGTTATGAGGGTGGCCCCTAGTCCAATAGGACTGGTGTCTTTAGATGAAGGGGAGATTAGGACACACGTGTGCACAAGTACAGAGGAAAGACCACATTAACACAGAAAGACTGCCATCTACAAGTCAAGCAGAGAGGCCTCAGAATGAAACCAATCCTGCCCCTACCTTGATCTTCCAGCCTCCAACCCAGCCTCTGGAAATGTGAGAAAATACATTTCTTTTTAAAATTTTATTTATTTATTTATTTAATTGAAGTATAGTCATTTACAATATGTCAGTCTCTGGTGTACAGCATAATGCCCCAGTCATGTATATATATATATACATATATTCATTTTCATATTCTTTTTCATTAAAGGACATTAGCAGAAGACCTAAGCAAGCAATTCTCCAATGAAGACATACGAATGGCCAATAGGTACATTAAAAAAATGCTCAGTATCACTAATTATCAGAGAAATGCATATCAAAACTGCAATGAGGTATCACCTCACACCGGTCAGAATGGCCATCATTCAGAAGTCCACAAACAATAAATGCTGGAGAGTGTGTGGAGGAAAGGGAGCCCTCATACACTGTTGGTGGGAATGTAGTTTGGTGATGCCATTATGGAAATCAGTATAGAGATTCCTCAAAAAACTAAAAATAGACTTACCATATGATCCAGCAATCCCAATCCTGGGCATATATCCAGAGGGAACTTTAATTCAAAAAGATACCTGCATCCCAGTGTTCATAGCAGCACTATTTACAATAGCCAAAACATAGAAACAACTTAAATGTCCATAGACAGATGACTGGATAAAGATGTTGTGGTATATTTATACAATGGAATATTACTCAGTCATAAAAAAGAATAAAATAATGCCATTTGCAGCAATATGAATGGACGTGGAGATGGTCATTCTAAGTGAAGTAAGCCAGAAAGAGAAAGAAAAATACCATATGATATCACTCATATGTGGAATCTAAAAAAAGAAAGAGAGAGAATAAATTTCTGTTGCTGAAGTCACCCTGTCAGTAGTATTTCGTATGGCAGCCCTAGAAAATCAATACAATCATTAGGTATGATATTAGCTGTAGGTCTTTGGTAGATAATTTTTATCAAGTTCTGAAAGTTCCTTTCTATTCTTAGTGCGCTGAGTGTTTTTATGAGAAATGTATACAGGATTTGTCAATGCTTTTCTGAATCTATGACAAGATCATATGGTTTTGTTTTTTAGTTTGTTAATACAGTGAATTGAATGGATTCGACAATGATTTAATGTGTCATAAACATTCTTATGTGTAGGAATTGATGATATTTTTCAGCTCTTTCTATGTTTTCAATGAAATAAAAACACCATTAGCTGCAAAGCAGCCTGTGTAGGTTGGTAAAATTCTCAGTGGGGTTTCTTAAACTAAAAAGTGAACTAATGAGATTGCATGGTAAATAGGTATACCTTAAAATTGATTGTAATCTGAACCCTGAATTAACTGAAAACCTTCTGCACTTGGCTTTAAAATAAAAAGAGTGTATTAGGAAAGGGAGACTGTAGGAATGACAGATAAAACCCAAATATTTAAAATGTAGTTTGGGGTTTGGTTTCCTTTTTGTTAAATTTCTTACATACATCTACGTTCATAATGGAGGTTTGAAAGGTAGGTAGCTGTGTTGGTGGCATTCAAGGAACCTGAGGAAGGTGTCTCCCTCCTCTGCCAAAGCAGTTTTGATGCTTTATTAGCAGTTCATTCATTGGTTTAGCGTTGCCTCTTTAAAAAATAGATTTCATTTGGAGAACCAGCACTCTGGGCTGTTTAGTGTCCATAACAGTTTCAGCTGATTCGCTTTTCCTCAGGGCCATTTGGCTGAGATCAGAGCACTAAGAATCTTATTAAGTGAGGAAAGAATAATTTGAAGCACAGAATAATCTCATCACCGGACACTGCCTGGGTAGGGGTTTGGTGATGGGTGGGTGACTTGAAGGCACAGGGCTAAAGGTGGGGCTGGGGGCTGGTGGGAAGGAGAGAGTGACACATTCTAGGAAACAAGGTGAAGTGCTCAAAGGGAAAGTGAGAGATCATTGAAGATGTTATTTAGTAAAACAAATACATGCAAGCACCCTTGTGGGCTAGGCTTGAGTCTGGACTTACATCAGTAAGTACATTTAAATGGGAGGGGAGTGGAGGTGGGTGTAGAGGTGATGAGATGAGAAATGGAATGAAGGAGAAGCAGGGAGATTGGCAGGAAACAAGGGGGTAAGGTTAAGTGTCAAGGGCTGTCACAAAGATGTGTTCAAAGATGGTCTGGAGTGTGATGGAGGTGGATGTGAGAGGGTGGCTGGAAGAGGGAGGTGGTTAGGAAAGCCCTAGAGAGGAGGAGACAAACGAATATTTCTGACGGCTGGATATTCCTACAGGATATTTAATTATAAAGGAAGGTGACATTATTTTCTGTATTCTGTGTTTACTAGGGTAAGATGCTTCAAAAAAGGAAAAGGAGCAAATAGGAGGAGTGGCATATACATAAAACACTTGGGGGACCAAAAAGTCTACTGGCCCCAGTCTCTGGGCATTCTGGTTAATTGAAGATTTATTGATACAGGATCAACTTTAACTTATTAACAATGTTTACTGCAAAACACGTGTATAATGAGATGGCAGAGTGAAGTAGGTACGAGCAAGGTACCGAGCCATGTTATCTGAGTTTAAATTCTCATTCTGTCCCTTATTTTGTGTGATTTTGGGCAAATCAACCTTTCTTTGCTTCAGTTTCCCCATCTGGGAAGTGGAGTTAATAAAAGATTTTTTTTTAATGAGGATCAATTCAGTTAAATACGTAAAGTGCTTAATGATGCCCAGCATGTATGAGCACTCAATAAATATTAAGTATTTTTATTACAGTTTGTCTATGTGATATATGAGCATAAGTATTTATATATATAATGCATATTTATAAACCATAGAAGTATTTATATATGTGTGTGTGTATATATATATAGATACACACACACATATATATAGAGAGAGAGAGAGGCAGGGGAGAAAATAGAGGAAATAAATGAATCTCATTATATTATAGAACATGAGTTTGGAGAAAGGCAGACATGAATTCCAATCCTGGCTCTGCTGTGTACATACTGAACGTTGGTTATTTATAAATTGCACAATGGATATAATAAGCTTTGTAGGGTTACTGTGAGAATTAAATGACATAAAATATACAATATTGCCTAATCAATTATCTAGTTACTAATAATGGCTATTGTCTATTATTATTACATAATTTCAATGGTCATCTCTGATCATAGTTCCTTTAGAGTGATCTTCACAAAGCTATTGCAAAGAAGTATTAAAGAGATATTCCTATGAATTTAGTGAATTTCTTTTATACATTATAGTTTGGGCCAAAAATCAACTTAAAAACAATTGCTGTTAACTTCTACCTCTGTTTCAAGGAAGAGAGAATTGAAAAAATGATATATGATAATATGGTTGGAGTAATTAGCTTAAATCAGCAATCTGCTGACTAAATCTTACAAATATATTGATTTGTTTCTTTAAAACTTTATGTGTTGCCTCTAATCAGTGAGGAGAAGATGGAATACATTTCATTCAATGATATTCATATAGGATAATAAGTCTATTGGGAAAAATAAAGTTTGACCCATAGCTTGTATTATATACCATGATTAACTCAAGAAGTAGTAAATATTTCAATATAAAAAATGAAATAATAAAAATAATACAAAAAACCATGCATGAATTACTTTCTAGCTTTTGCATAGCAAAAGGTTTCTAACTGTGACTAAGAATCCAGAAGTCATAAAAGAAGAGACTCATTAACTTTGATCACAGTAAAGATACATATATATACTGGGGGTGGGAATAGCTCAGTGGTAGAACACATATTTAGCACGCACAAGGCCCTGGGTTCAATCCCCGATACCTCCTTTAAAAAATATATTAATACAGTAAAAACTTCTGCAGGGTAAAAACTGTCAAAAGACAAAAAAGACATTGGGAAAGAGAATCTGCAATTCTTGCGATGGATAAAAAAATTATCTCCCTAATATAGACAGTTTGCAGAGGTTGGTAGGAAAAGATGATGTGTTTTATAAAGTGGACAAATAATATGAACAGACACTTCACAAGAAAAGAAATACAACTGGACCTTTAAAAATGTAAAATATATTCAAATCACACATAATAAGATAAATGCAAATTAAACCTATACCAAAAAGCAGTTTTCACCTACCTGCTTGAAGTGGTACCATCCCTATAAAGTGCAGTTTGGCACTGTCTGTCAAAATTATAAATGCATTTCCCTTGGACCCAGCAGTTTCACTTCTGCGAATTTAGCCTATAGACAACATTGCACATAGAGAATGACTTACATGCAAGCTTATATGTTGTAACCTTGCTTATAATAGCAAAAGGTTGAAAATAACCTAAGTGTCCATTAATAGGGAACTGATTAAAAATTTTTTTTTGGTCCATTCCCTACAATGCAATACAAAGTAGCTCTAAAAAAGAAAAAAAGTTCTTTTCGTATGCAAATGGAAAATTCTTCCAGATATATTGAGTAGTAAAATAAAAAAGATCTGGAATGATGTATATAATATTCTATATTTTGTGGGAAGAATATGAATACAAATTTACATTTGATTATAATTGCATAAAGAAACTCTGAAGATAGTAAGCGAAGTAAGTCAGACAGTGAAAGACGGCTATCACATGATATCACTTGTATGTGGAATCTAAAAAAAATGATACAAATGAACTTACAGAACAGAAATAGACTCATAAAAATAGAAAATAAACTTATGGTTACCAAAGGGGAAGGGGTGTGGAAGGAAGCAGTTAGGAATTTGAGATTAACAGATACATCAGATTATACATAAAGCAGATAAACAACAAGGACCTACTGTATATAGCCCAGGGAATTATAGTCAATATCTTGTAATAACCTATAATGGGAAAGAATCTGATAAACAATCGATACATATGTATATGTATAACTGAATCACTTTGTTGTACACCTGAAACATTGTAAATCAATTATAGTTCAATAAAAAAAAATACTGCTTAACAATTTCTATGCAAAAAAAAAAAAAAAGAAAAAGAAAAGAAAAGAAAAAAGAAAAAAAGAAACTGAAGTGATACACAGGAACTAATAAATTTGGTTACCTTTGGGAGTGGCCGGTGGGAACAAGGCAGATAGAAGGAGGAGCGGGGGAGAGAACTTTCACTGCATTGTTTTTAATATTGTTTTAATTTGTAACCATGTACATTGACTCCCTAAATGTACTCCAAGTGGAATAAGATAAAATGAAATTCTTCTGTCTCTTTAATTAGTAGTTACAATCTTTCCACAATCATGAGAAGCTACAGGTAATGAGCTATTTTTTCTTGAATTAATTTTGTTTTGCCACTTCCCATTTCATTTTATTATTAGTTTCCTATAAAGCCTCAAGGAACATACTGAATCCAGAGGCCATCAGGAGAGGATGGAGTGCTCTGGTTAGCCACAAGCAAACTTGGACCAATTAAACGATTTTCCTCCCGATCTCCTAATAATTTCAATTTCCTTTGTTAATCCTGTTTTCCTAAAAAGCAAAAAACTCAGATGGTGCTAAGTTAGCACGAATTGTAGCTACAGACACCGGACGGGCAGTTATGTTAGAACAAGTTCTACTATAAACCATTTCAGGACAAGCTAGATAATCTCTTACATGCTTATTCATTTATGATTGGAAACAGTGCTCCGTGTCATGTCTGAAGCTCAAAAGCTGGCAAAGGGAAAAAAGATTTTCCCTATAAGATATTTTACTGGAAAAGGCCAAATGTTTGATATTTTTGGCCTACAAAGCTGATTAGCACAGAAGAATCAAACAACAGATTTAATTTTATCAGATTAACCCATTAAATGTTAAATGTACAGAGGTAAGAGTGATTTTTCTTTCCCCTACTGATTACTGTCTTCAACGTTACCCCCTCACACTTTAAAATAAAATGCAGGGTTCAACCTTATGATTGAAAGATTAGACGAGGCTTGAACCAGTAAAAATAGATTTTTTAAAGGAAAAGTTATTTTGAGTGGAGTGCTAGCTGTACTAGACAAATTCAGTCGGGCCTCCTCTTCAGTCTTGTCAAAGCTTAGCACAGTCCAGAAGGCACCAGTGTGAATGCCAAAAAATCAAAGCAGCAGCAGTTAAAAAAATAAGTGCACTAAGAAATATTAAATGGAAAGCCAATGCCTATAAATAAAAAGGCAAGTGAGCACTGATCAATCATAAGTAACTCTGAACAAAAAATAGGAGTTGGAAGGGTGAGAGAGATTTCACATACAACATATGAGACTAGATACAAACGATTTAATTAAACTGCGTTCCTTCTACACAAGACTCAAAAATCTCTAAATGTTAAGAAAAGCCGGAGTATAGAAATGCAATGTCTTGCTCTGCAATCTACAGCGGATGAGTAGCAAGGCATATGCCAACAGCAGAAATAGAAGCAGTTGATGAATCCTGGGTGAGTGGAAGTGTTTCATTATCTGTAGCTGTTTCTTGCTATTCATCTCAGCTTTGTGGCTCCTACTAAAGGAGCAAGCCCCTTCCACTCTGAATCACAGCAGTACTTCTATACCTTTGGAGTTTCAGGTCAAAATCATTAGACAGAGTACAAAGCTAATTTAAATGAGTACGGAATAAATGCAGTCAAGAATTAAAATAATTCAATCGATCAATCAAATAAACCTTGGAGGGACCAGAGGGAAGGGAGAGGGACGAGAGAGGAAGGAGGTTGGTAATTTCAGGTGTGAGAAGAGGGAAAAGTTATGTATGGCTGCCTGCTGGCCATAGCCACACAAAAAAAGAGGATATTAATGCTAGACATTGTCTAGTTGACCTTTCAAGCCAGTCTTGCCTTAGGAAATTATTTATGTCGCTCAGCAGAATTGGACCATATGGCCTTTTTAGAAGGGAACTTCAATCTTTTCAAATAGAGGTTCCACTCAAACATTCAGATTTCAAGAAACAGATTTAGATTGATAAAAATACGTTTCACAGACTTCTGGATATCCATGACTTTATGTCTTGAATTAATTGTAAATAAGTCAGAAAAAAATAAATTATTTTCCCTTATATACACTTAAGTTTTAAAGTAAAGGAGATTTGAAACTTGGGAATTAACACCTGAGAGAGTTTCCTACCTTTATTTATTATCTGTCTGTCTGTCTGTCTGCCTGTCTATCTATCTATCCATCTATCTATCATCTATCTTTCTGTCTACCTGTCAGTCTGTCTATCTTATGCATATTATATACATTATGTATATGATAGTTCAACATCACTGTTCATTCTCAATTCTATGAACCCTGAGAATGTGACGACGTACCAGAGACCATAATGAGTTTGTCTCTCATCACAAACATTGGAAGACAAAAAATCTAAATCCATATATCAAAACCAAAAATCAGTTTTCCAACTTAATAAATGACAGCCAGGATTCTGAAGGGAAAGAGTTATTTTTAAAAGCAAAGATTTTTTTTCCCCCCGACGGTTGGTAGCTCTGGTAATGGGTAGCAAAAATGGCTCATGGGAAAGGCACATGTACTGCTAATAGGTTGACTGAAAAGAAAAACATTATTATTGGTGTTTTTTTTTCCCCTACCAGATCCAGTGATATCACTCCTGCAATCTGTTATTTATGTAGAAAGGCAGTAAACAGTGGAGAGGAGAGTTATCTGTACGGGAACATCTTCTCTGAGAAGCTGCTTGAAAAATAAGCATGTGATGAACATGTGAGAAGCATATGCAGTTGGCAGCGTATAAATTCTCAGAACAGTAGGGGATAAAAATGGGTTCGATAAAGAAAACGAAGGATTAGATCCAGATAAACAATGGGACGTTTGTAACATATTTATTTAACCAAAAAAAAAAAAAAAAAAACTGGGAATGTAAGTGTACACCTTAAATGAAACCAGCCTGAAATGAAACTTGAAAAAATAAGATTCAGACTTAACAATTTTAAGACTCTTAAATTTGACTGTCACTCATGTTAGAATCTACAACTTATACAGGAGGGTTATGGCTGTATTTTGCTTTTGTGCTTTGAAACAATAAAACATCCTCTCTATGAAAATCAGTTTGCATCAGGGTTTCTTAAACTTGGCACTGTTGACATTTGGTGCTAGATGATGTTTTGTTGTGGAAAGCTGCCCTGTCCACTGTAGGATGTTCACGAGAATCCTGACCCTCTACCCAGTAGATGCCAATAGTGTTACCCCAGTTGTGATGACCAATAAGGTCTTCAGATATTGACCCCTTGGGTGGCAAAATCTTTAGTTGAGAATCACTGATCTCCATATCTTACTAGAAAATCAAGCAAATTTACATTAGAAAATGGCCTCTCAGTTTTTTAAGAACAGGGTGAATGATTAAACAAATTAAAATATGGTTAAGAAAATTTTCTTTAGCAAAAAAAAAAAAAAAATCAGATGGACTCTCCAGCATGAAATGCTGTCACTCAGAATCCATCCCATTTCTACTTGTAATCCTTTCCTGATTGACTTATGTGGGCTTAATTCTCTGAATTCCAGGCACAGCAAAGTGCCTCCCAAATGAGAAAGTCTCTGAGTACTTATCATTATTCCCCCTGAGGAAGCTAGACTTTTACCTTCTTCTCTTTCTGGGAGGCTGTCATCAGAAAACCACCCTGTTCCTTTTGCTTGTTGAAGGACAAACCTGCTCTCTGTGGAAAGACTCAAGACTTTCTTCCTGGTCATTCTTGGTGGTAAAGATTGCTCTGATCACTGTATTCTCAGTTTAGTAATTAATGTCCTCAGATCAGTGTAATAATCAAAATGTGCCATTTAACAGAAAGCTTTCCCTCTGTCCCAGCTTGTGTGTAAGAGCTGGCTGCCTGTAGTTAACACAGCATGCCAACTTCTTTTCCATTTCCCCGCCTAGAGATTTTATCCATCCTTTACCCTCCACCCACTGGGCTGATTTTTGGATCCTCTTGGAATTACAGCAGGAAAATGAAGAAACCAAGGGAGCAGGAAAGGGTTTACTTGACTGATGCTCTTGTTGGGTAATATCAGCCCTCTCTGGGCTTCTTAGGGTGCTTCCTGTGAGTTCTTTGGGGACACACTCCCCCCTCCCCCAAGCCCTTGACTCTGGCTGGTTCCTTGATAATGCCTTCCACATCTGGAAAGGAGGAAATACTCAAGTATTCTTTACCCTCACAAACCCTAGATGCGTAGGGCACCCTTAGTGATGCCAAGTCTCTTTACTTCAACAGCAGAGCAGCCAGGAAACCATGGTCACTTGCCCTTGACTTTATGCGGAATCCCGCATGCTGCAGGAGGGGTGCCTCAAGCGCTGTAGGGACTCGATGACGCCCCTTCTCTAAAGGTGAGGAGGGGCAAGCTTATGTCTCTTCCTCCAAGGACGTGGATGGGGTACTCACAGGCTAGCGTCCCTCAAAGAAATCCTTCTCCAGGTTCCTACTTTACGCTTTTATCCCTGTCAAGATGTACTTGTCAAAAAGTTAAAATCATAATCCTTATCCAAATACTCAGAGCACATGTCAAAGATTTTTGTTTCTCATAAATTAGCAATAAAGCTGAGCAATGGAGACACTGAAATACTAAGTATAGTATAGCTGGTGAAAGAAAAAATACAGAAACGAGACACAAAAGTTAAGGACAAAACTGGTTCCTGTCCTACAAAGCAACAAAATGGTACCCTCTGGGGTTCTTTTTCCTACCAATATACTTACTGAGAGCAAGAATGAAATACTCCTCCAATTCCTGATGTGGCATGGTACTGAGGGACAGTGAGACCACCAAACACCTGGGAATTTCCAAAAACTTTTTAAAAAATTAGAAACATTTATTTTTATTTTTATTTTTTATTGAAGTATAGTCAGTTATAATGTGTCAATTTATGGTGTACAGCATAATGTCCCAGTCATGCATATACATACATATATTCATTTTCATATTCTTTGTCACTAAAAGTTATTACAAGATATTGAATATAGTTCCCTGTGTCATACAGAAGTTGTTGGGTTTTTTTAATCTATTTTTATATATAGTGGTTAGTCTTTGCAAATCTCAAACTTCCAAATTTATCCCTTCCCACCTCCTTTCCCCCGGTAACCATAAAATTGTTTAGTATGTCAAAAACAACTTTTCATCAATGTTCTATTTTGTGAGTGTAGCTGTTGTCTCTACCAAACTTTTCATACTAATTACCAATTAGTATCCAAATTGTTTGGTTTGAAGTTCATGTCTATTTCCATGTCCCTTCTGCTTTTTAAAAGGAAACTCATCGTCACGGTCATGACTAATTAGAATGAGAAGCGAAGGGTCTAGGTACCTGGGTAAACTACCTTTGAATGACCAAGAGTTAGTTTAAAGCATTGTTTTGATGGATGGGTGGAAAATACTCTGTTAAATTCAAAGAATCATGGTACTTTTTAAAAAAGCTAACCACAAAGTCTGCATTGCAATGTATAAATACTGAGTTTCATATGGTCTACCTTTAAATGGTATTCGAAACAGCATGGCCTTGTTACTTACACTGAATCAACACAGCTGTCTTCTTATTGCTTCCTTTGCATTTTTAGGAAAAGATGCTTTTCTGTGTCAGAAGTTCCAGCCCTTGAAGGTTGTCTGACCAGACTGTAGGCATTTACTGTGAAATTTCATCCTTCTATCTAATTGAACTTCTCAGACATTTGCAGAAGTTCACAACTAGTTTCTTAGTACTGCCTAATGAATTGAGTTCTGCCTAATTAGTCAGCCCAGGTTTGTTGCAGAACATTTCACTTTGCACTCAACAAGTTGTGACCAAGTTATACAAGGCACACTAAGCATATAGCACTGTGCTACGTGTTGCAAGGATAAAAAGGAGAATGTGGCGAAAGAATGATGGAATCTCATAACTGGAGGGGTTTTCCAACTTCAAAATGTATTCTTCAACCTCATTGGAGGACTGGGAGGCAACGTATCAAGGGAATGGCATGAGTTTATTTGTCAGAAAGGTCTAGGTTCATAGTCTGACTTTGCATTTACAAAGTGTGGATGTACCTACATTATAGTGTGGCTGTGAGAATTATATAAAATATTAAAAACAAACTCTCAAAGCAAAGCTATGGAGACAGTAAAAAAAAAAAAAAAAAAAAATCAGTGGTTGCCGGGGGTTGATAGGGAGGGATGAGTAGGTGGAGCACAGAGGGTTTTTAGGACAGTGAAAATGCTCTGTATGCTATCATAATGGTGTATATATGTCATTAGACATGTGTCCAAACCCATAGAATGTACATCAAGAGTGAACTGTAATGTAAACTAGGGACTTTGGGTAATTATGATTGTATCAGTCAATTACATATGTTTCAATGTAGGTTTGTCAACTGCAACAAATGGTACCAATCTGGTGGGAGATGTTGATAATGGGGGAGGCTATGCCTATGTGGGGACAGGCGATATATGGGAAATACCCACACTGTCCCCTCAATTTTGCTATGAATCTAAAACTCCTCTAAAAAATAAAGTCTTAATTAAAAAACTCTCCTGGTTTAGTGGCTGGCAATTAATAGATTCTCAAAGATGAAAGTTAAAATTATTAGACTACAGAAGACCTCAGGCTGTTTCCAGAATGTTCCTGGGTAGCAAGTACCAAGTGTAGACAGAAAGAAGTTTGGATAAGACAGCTTTCCCCGGAATGATTCCACTTTCCTAGTTCTCACTATGGGCACCACATTCTTGTTATTATTTATACTATAACAATCTCTGTGCTGGAATTAGGGGGAGTTGGATAAATTGGGGAATTTTGATGATAATAAAAACTTGTTAAGAAAGACCAAAATTTAACTCTATAAGATTTATTAGGAATTATCTTTTAGCAAATTGCCTGTGACAGTGAGTTTTTAATTATTACTCTCTAATTCCTCTTCACTAAGTAAAGTGTTGAAAACTCTTAGTCTAATATTTCTAAAAGGCAGATCTCCATTCAGGTCTACGCTAAATTCCTCTCACCTTATGCTGTCCAGGTTCTACTAATTCACTTCTGAACGCTCTGTTTTGTTCTCCTTCTGAGCTGGTCTACCCTGAAATGTCATTTACTTGTTTTGGGCTCTCTAATGGGTTGAATGGTGTCCCTCTTCTCCTGCCTCCAAATAATATGTTTACTAGGAAACTCACCATGTGACTTTATTTGGAATAAAGGATTTTGCAGATATAACTGAAGTAAGGATCTTGAGGGGAGATCCTCCTGAATCAGGGTGGGCCTTTCTAAGAGACCGAAGAGGACACAGAGGGTCCCAGGGAAGAAAGCCATGTGAAGATGGAGGCAGAGATGGAAGGGACGCCTCTACAAGTCAATGAATGTCACGGATTGGTGGCAACCACCAGAGACTGGGAGAGAGGCAAGGAATAGATTCTTCCTCAGAGCCTCCAGAAGGATCAAACCTGCCAGCATCTTGATTTTGGATTTCTGGTCTCCACAACTTTGAGAGAATAAATTTCTACTGTTTTTTTTTTTTAACATTTTTTATTGATTTATAATCATTTTACAATGTTGTAATTTCTACTGTTTTTAAGCAATTTGTGGGAATTTCTTACAATAGCCTTAGGAAACTCATTTGGGGTCCTGAACACCATTTAAAACTTTAGGAAATATTGCTGAAAATTCACTTTAAGAACCAAGTCTTAGAATTTTGAGTGAGATTTTTCTCCCTCCCAGATAGTATAGTGCTATCCGCATATGGCCTTGATTAACTGCTCCACAATACAGGAATACACTTATACTTAAAAATCACTTGTTGTCTATCTAAAATTCAAATTTACCCGGATGCCCTATATTTTTATTGCTAAATCTGGCAAGCCTGCTCCCAGGGATTGTTTGCTGGTAACCACCACACTACGCTGTATTCTAACTTAAAAAAAACTTCATGGAAAGAGGAAGAAAATTATCCAGCATGATTTGCCCTTGGTTCTGAAGGCCCCATGAATGTTCCTGGATGTGAAATTTGTGATGCTTTGTACGGAATACACTATGCACTTTTTACCTCCCGGCTCAAACTCGGCTATTACTGTGTATCATCACGCAAGTGGGCTTGTGCTGATTTCAAATAATCCTCTGCCCCTCAATTTGTTCATCAGAGATCAAATATGCAATTACATATGCAACTGCAATTATTTAAGGCTTGCCACAGAGGACTCAAGGTTTCCACATCAAGCCTTTAATGCCAATTTGACTTTGGGTAACACTTAATAATCCTTCGTTATTCTTTTTAAAGCCCAAATTAATTAAAATGTATGTTTCTACAATGAGTATTGTTTCTAGATTGTTTTTCCAAATTCCCTGTATAAATAGCTTTTTATGTAGATAATTAAAACCATCTGCTTCCTGGTAGCTGAGTTATGTTTACAGCAGCCCCTTTTTATATGGGGAATTAAATTGCCATAAGTTTTTACTTTAGTGGATGAAATATTACAAAAATGCTCCTGGCAGTATTATTCCTCAAAAAGACATGGAGACTATCAGTATTATTGGAAAAAAAAAATGCTTTTGGTTAACTCAAAAGGCCTTAGCATTCTACATTTTTTTTAGGTAAATATATTTGAGTTAGTTCAATCAAAAAACCTAAATGCATAAATATAGTTCAAATAAAATTTAACATTCAAATGAAAGGTCCCAAATCATTTTATAAATATTACTCTAGTAAAATTTCTCTGAGTTAGTAAAGATAAGGCATCCTTAGTAACACAGAGAAATTTGGTGATTTCACAAGATACTGTAAAATCACCGAATGGTTTGAGTAAATTGGGTAGTCACAAAAGCATGTCAAAGGAGGGATTAAAATTACAATAAATGTTCTCAACTTCTGATTCTGATCAAGGCCCTCACCCCATTCCTTTCTGTGTCTTTGGAAGGACGTCTAAATGAATAAGACCTTATTTTCAAATTGAAAAACGCTGCCAAAAACAAGCCCAGTTCATAATTTGCCGTTACGCCAAAGTCTTTAAATGCTGATTACATTTATGAAAAAAAAAAGATCAGCTCCTCAGAATGAATGCCTCTCGAGTTTGGTAATTAAATCGTACCACTCACATGTTACTTTCAGTTCTTTTCTTCATTTCAGTTTCTACGCCACAGAGATTGGGCTACTTGACCCTGCTGTGACTTGGGCACTTTCAAGAAATCTCTTCTGAGTAGAGAAATAATACGTGTTTCCTAGCAAAGCCTGTCATATACCTTCTTGAAAATGATTCAAGAAAGCAGAGTGAAATCATGACCCAGTGACTGCTAGCAAAGCTTGTTGTCTGCAGAATCACCAGATTTTGACTGGAATTTCCAAACTTTCATATCTTTATAGCCTGGGTGTAGCATGGAAAATGTTCTCATTGAATTAAACCTTGCGGAATGTGTAGTGCCTCTCAGACTAAATTCTTGTTCTCTTGTTTAAGCCAGGGCAGGGATTTGGTAAGATTATTTAGACCTTAACTGTTATCCTATTTTAGGGGCTTGTCCTTTTAAAGTATCTTTTTACTTTACTTCTTAACTCATTCCAGCAGCCATGGCTAGAACTCACTAAGTGTGCACAGCTGTCATTGTCCCCTGTTCACGAGAGTGCCAACCGGCCCCTGAAACCCCCGCACTCTCTGCCTTTTCACATCACAGCCCCTGCCATTCCCCCTGGTTCTACCTAATGCCACTTCCTCCTCTGCCAGGCAACACTTGCCTTTTAACGGGGACCTTCCATTCCTTCAGCGTCTTACATTAAAATGGATAAGATGAATTACTAAGATGAATTGACTGTCTATTCTATGGGTGGTTTTTGTGCTTTAAATGCTCAACTGTGTGAAATCTCACCATGACCTGATAAGGTAGGAATTATTGACCTTACTGTACAAATGAGGAAATGGGGGTCATAACATTTAAACAAATTATCAGTGGATCCAAAAATAATAATTCTGTCAGAAACAGAATTCGGAAAATCAGAGAAGGCCATCGTTTCTCGGGTGCACCACGAATCTAAGGCATTGGTACAAGACCAATGGGTGAGTTCATTTTAGGGTGTCTCACTATATAGATGGTTGTCTACAGTGTGAAGGACTCTTGTCTTCATTATAAAATCATAACATTGTCATATATTAAAAGCCTTTCAGGAAATTTTTAAGAAGAATGCTAATTATTAGCAAACACTGTATTGATTAGATAGTTAAACCTGTGGACAGGGGTGGCCCATCCCAGACCTGGGGACCTTTGTTAGGCCAGAAGTGACTGGACTTCTCAGATAGAATATTTTTCTTCAGAAAAAAATGTTCTTCAGTGTGTTCAGTAAAAATAAATCTTATTTATTTGACTTTCATCTTTTAGAACAATTTTATAATGAAATGGGGGAAAAACTTTGACACTGTCTCTGACACACAGAGGGACACCAACTTGTCAACTAAAAGACACTGGTCAGAAATTTTAGACTTGGAATTGTATGTATATATACATATTTTTTCTTCACAGAGAAAAATTTGACATCGCAGTTAAGAGTCAAAATCTGGATAAAGTGAATGAATCTACAGTTCATTTTCAAGTTAAAGTGTGACTCACAAGCTGGTTTATTTACTAGCTGTTTTTTTCCAATACTGATCACTGTTGATGAACAATATTGTTGTCAATGCTATTAACAATTTTGTTATTAAAAAATGAGCTATCTTATATTCTTTATGTCATTAGGGAAAGCTTTGAGGGCAGATTTATTAATTTTTTTTAACACCAAAGGGCTAAGAAATCTCTTATTTTTAAATTTTTTGATGAAATTGGTAAATTATTAGCTTAGTTTAAGCTCTTTATCAGTTTATTGAAATGGAGATAATATGAATAATTCAGTCATTAATAAAATCATTGACTTATTCCTAGAACTACATGCATCTGAATATGGTTAGGTGCCATAAGAGAAAAAGCACTGAGGTGAGATCAGAACATGTTTTTTTCTCGATTCCTCAACTCGTTAACTCTGGAAACTGATGGGCCTTGGTTTCCACGTCGTTAAAGTAATGAGGTTAAGACTCGGCGTCCTTCAAAACTCATTGTAGCTGGAAATCTCTGATTGTAAACAGAACTGAGTTGCTTTCAAGTATCTAGAAGGGATATTTTGTGAACCCCAAAGTATTTCCTTTTTCCTTTCTCTTCAACAAAAGTAATTTAAGTTCACAAGAACGAAGATGATGACAGCAGCCGGGGCTTTAACTTTTGAACACTTTCCAGTTTTATGTCTTATTAAGCAATATTGTAAGTGATCTGCACATATTTCAATAAAATACATGAATAGCTTTGCACATTGTTAAGACATTTTTTCACAGTATGTTTTGTCAATTCTGGAAGTCTGCGACAATCTGGCAAACTGTCAGGAAGTGGGGATAATAGTGGAGGACACTAAAAATGAAGAACATCTGATTAGGTGATGAGAGTGGTAGGAGGGTTTAGGAAGCATGTTACAATAAAAATGTTTGAAAATAATACTTTAAAACCTTTTAAGATAAAATACCAAGAACATCAGCATGTATTCCATCTAAAACATATGTCTTAGGATCCTTGACACTGCTCTTTTCATTAAAAAAAACTCCCAGAAATGTATGTGATATTGCATTTATATGAAATAGGTACATTAATAATTATTGCAAAAGATGCCATATCAGAGTGCTGAGATTAAAAATGTGCTTTCAATTCAACATTGAGGTAGAGTATAAAGATGTATCAAATAATTATTAATAGAAAGTGTAAGGTTAGGTAGAACTTGTTTTATGACATTTATTGTAAGAATCTCATACACAATGTGAATCCCATACACAGTAAAATAAATTGTTCATGATTAAAATAGCTACACAAGTTTCACGAAATGAATTGTCTTCTTTAATATCGAGCAGATTGGAAAGCTTTACAAAAATATATATGGGACAGTATCAAGGAAGAAACGTTCCTGTGGTTATAGGAGAAAAACACTGTTCACAATTACGCAGTATGTCCACTTACGTCAGGCAAATTCAATGTTATATTTGATTCATGGCTATTAAAGAAAAATGTCTTAACTAACCTATCTAAGGCTTGCTTTCCTAACTATAAAATGGAGTCACCATCAGCACCTGACTCATTGTAGCTCAGAAACTATAGGTAAGTTAATTTGTAAAAAGCACTTATCACAGGGTCTGGCCCCTAGGATGCTCCAGTGAATGTTAGCCACTTGTTTTCTTGCCTCATTCTCATTAAAGTAGAAAGTAGCAGAATAGAAATGTTGGTTTAGCGAGAATACCATTATTTCAGGTTTTACTGTGTCATCTTCATACCTGTAAATGAACCCTGCTTTTTTTTCAAAGAAGAGGATTTCTGCTTGTATTAAAAGGATGGATCAAAGGGTTAGTATTTATTCAGAAATAATAGTGATGCTGAAGCCACACCATCATGACTGAGTGTCCATGTTGCCAGCTTTACGTTAGCAAGCTAATGATTGTCTTTTTAATCAAGTCTGAAAATTAAGCAGTAGCTTTCATTGCTAGATAACCAAAGAAGCCAAAGGTGAATAATGCCTATTTTTTTCTATATTTAATTATTTCTGAAGAAATTTCACAAAGATACGTGGACCTCAAGGAGCACAAATGCTCAGATTTATATAAGAATAACATTTAGAGCATAAATTTAGATTTATGAACTATAACACTTTCCACATTTTTTCATAAATTGATCCATCTCCAAATGTAACCTTTCCTACAAATTTATAAATTTAGTCCCTCCTCTCATTTTACATAGTTGTCATGCTATTTGAAAAACAGTATCATCATATCAATAGAAAAAGCTAGAAGGAAATACATTTCCTATGGAGAAGGAGTTTCTAAACTTGAAAGAAATGTCAGTAATCACAAAGAGAACCCTTGATAGTTCTGTCTATTGAAAAATTTGAAACTTCTAGGATTTCTGGGTATAAGCCATCTTGAAAATATATATTATATATGCTATTTATCTATACTACATGTAAATAAAATCTTTCTAAATTTCCACTGTAATGTTGAAAGAAAAGGATAAATATCCAACACACTGTATTAATGTTAGAAATAACATATTCAAAGAACACAAAAACATAAATTTAAAAAGATACATGCACTCCTAGATTCATCACAGCACATGGAAGCAACCTAAGTGCCCATCAACGAATGAGTGGATACAAAAGATGTGGTATATATACCCAAGGGAATGCTGGTCAGCCATAAAAATGATGAAATCTTACATTGTTCAGCCATAAAAAAAGATGAAATCTTGCCATTTGCAACAACATGGATGGACCTTGAGGGTATTATGCTAAGTGAAATAAATCAGACAGAGAAAGACAAATGCCATATGATTTCACTCATATGTGTCATATAACAAACAAACAAAACTAACAAACAAACGAAACTAAACAAAAATAAACACAGATAAAGAGAACAGAGAAGTGGTTACTAGAGGGGCAAGGGGAGAGGATGAAATGGTTAAAGGGGGTCAACTGTATGGTGACAGATGGAAACCAAATTTTTGGTAGTGAGAACACTGCAGTGTATACAGTGGTAGGAGGGCTCCTTGTGAACAGGGAAGGGATTTGCTGAGGCAAGACTGAAGTTCTTAAGAAACATGGAGAGAGGAAGGATTTGTGTGGATGTTTTTGCCCCTACTTTGAAGTTAAAAAAGAATTTATCAAGCATGGAAGACCAGTGCCATTGACAACATAGATGTTGTATACAGAAATAGAAATACAATATTGTATGCATGAAACTTATATGATGTTATAAACCAATGTTACCTCAGTAAAAAAGTAAACTAAAAAAATGCTTGAAATACTGGAAAGGTGAAAATCATATGCCAGAGCTTTGAGAAAACTTTGTAAGAAAGGGACGGAGGGGGAAGGTATAGCTCAGCGCTAGAGCATGTGCTTAGCGTGCACGAGGTCCTGGGTTCAGTCCTCTTGCTACATTTTCAGCCCATACGCATGGTCTCACGAAGAGTTCTCTGTAGTCAGCTGACCAAAGCAGAAGAAACTCAAGCCTGATTTATAGACAATTTTGTATAGTATGCTGGCACCAACTGAAAAAGCGAACAGCTGTAGGTCAGTGGTGAAGAAAAATCCTCCCAGGGGGCAGAACTTTGAGCACTGTACTTGGTTTCTCACTTTGCTTGGAAGGAAAAATGGCCTGATGTGTGACTGCATGCCAATTCATGGACTGTGGCTAATGGTTTTTTTCTTAGCACTCTCAGTAATATGTATGTTATATTTAATATACTATAACTCTTTTATGAGGATTATTATGGGTAAGGGGTTTACTCTCCTCGGAAAGGCTAACCTAGTTATACAAAATTTTAAAAAGCTTTATTTAATATGAAATGATTATGAATGTGGTATATTCGAAATCCTCCTATTTGCTGTAACTGAGACTTGTAGTTGGTTGATAAATTGAAAAAAGTGGTGAAAGTCAGGTCATAAAAGCGATACATGCACACTTTTTAAATGTTTTATTTTAACTTAAAACATATATGTACATTTATTCACGATTTTTTTTTTTTTTAAACAGAGGCAAGCCTCTTCATTCAGTGTGGATTTGCTGATTGGAGTTTGCTTGGTGTTTCTTCCCTAAAGCACACCCATAATTCTAAAATGCAGTTTCAGTTTATTTAAATAATAGAGAGAAACTAGAGATTTTCAGGAAGCAATATGGAAACCTAAATTTTTATGAATACCCCACTGTCTCAGAATCTTTCACAGTTGTCTCCTCTCACCTATTTTAACTGCTTTTTTTTTTCCCTTCAGTTTGTTTTTTGCTTCAAGTGGCTGATGGAAGATGTCTACACGTTTGGATTACATGTTTGACCCTGAGTCAAAATTGTCCTGATTTAGAAAACAACCCCAAAGCCAGGACTCCTGTGGGCCCCTTGTGAACAGGGGAAGAATTTGCTGAGGCAGGACTGGCGTTCTTAAAAAACGTGGAGAGAGCGAGGATTTGTGTGGATGTTTTTGCCCCTCCTTTGAAGTTAAAAGAGAACTTATCAAGCATGGAAGACCAGTGCCTATCGACAACATCAATGTTATCATTCTGTGTGTTGCCCTAAAGATGCCTAAAAGTCTCCTTAGGTAGACTAGGCTTATAGAATTAAGCTTATGCCTCAAAGATGTAGCCCTGGACCTAAACCTTCTCGATCTTTTTTCCTCTTTGGCTTCCTGCTGTTGAGTCTTGGCAAGGACTTTTTTCCTAAGCATTTGATTGGCTGCATTAGTTTAGTGATGCTGATGAAGGAGTAATTTTAGCCCTAGGTAGCAAAACAACCCCCTCTGCCCCAACTCTGCCCAGTGTCAGCAGCTCAGCGAGAGTCTTATGGGATCAAAGTTCTGCGTCTGGAGCAGAGAGCAGAAGTGCCCCTGTGCTGTGCTCCTCAACCCAGCAGCTCTGCGGGGGTTGGCTACGTGCACTGGGAAGGTATTTAGAGACCTGAGGGCTTGACAGAATCATCTCTCTCAAACTGGCCTAAGGGTAGGATCTGGTGTTTAAATATCACAATTACTTGTGGTTCTAGGAGAAGGATCCACACGTGAAACAATTTCTGCCCTCCAACCCAGCCCCCATTTTTTTTAAAACTTAGAAGAATGGGACATTCTAAACCCTTAATCAAAGACAGAGTGAAAACTGTTCTTCATAAACCTTCCTTGCTCTCTTGTCCCTGCAGTCATGGCATCATAATGAGGATTATTTATGGCTTCACAGCTCCATCTCCTCCACACGGTATGCAGCTTCAAACGAATACAGACTTCTTCTCAGGCAAATGTGGTTTTACACTATTCTGTTTAAGATCATAGAGGCTTTATACAAACATGTAAGAAACGTGTTTCACTCTCACCCAGCCTTTTTGGACAAAAGAAATAGTTCTAAAGAAATACATGAACGAATAGCTTGCAGTTTTGCAAATCAGGAAGAAAATATGTCACCAATTACTGACTGTCTTCTAAGAGGTTGGAAATGTTGAGTATTTTAAAGAAAGCAATTTTTTTTCTTAAAAAAATTTTTTTTTATTGGAGTGGAGTTGATTTACAATGTTAGTTTCAGGTATAGAGCAAAATGATTCAGTTATATATATACATATTATATATACATATATTTTCAGATTCTTTTCCATTATAGCCTATTACAAGATATTGAATATAGTTCCCTGTGCTGTACAGTAGGTACCTGTTGCATATCTATTTTATATATAGTAGTGTGTTTCTGTTAATCCCAAACCCCTAATCTACCCCTCCCCCCACTTCTTTTTTGGTAACCATAGTTTATTTTCTATATCCTTAAGTCTATTTCCTAGTTTGTAAATAAAACATTTATCTTTTTTTTTAAGATTCCACATATAAGTGATATCATATGACATTTGTCTAAAGAAAGCAAAATTTTAAGTCATTGTGGTTAGAATAAAAATAGAGTGGATATTGCAGAAGATAACATTCATAGAGGAAGTTTCTGACACCAAATGAAATTTTAAACTTTCAATCAAATCGAGTCTCTTGAGTTGGGGGTAAGAAGACTCAAATGCCTCTGAACACTGGGTGGGTGTTACAAATGTGTGAAACCTATAAGATGTCAAGTTAGGAAATGGGGTGAGGGGACCATAGAGAACTAGACAGTGGCAGGTCTGTGGGGAGAGAGTGACAACTGCTATGCAGTCACAGCTGGATGTAGCCAGGACAGAACCCAGACCCGCTGTGGTCCAATTTTATGATTTTTTAAAAGGAATTGGAACTTCTAAAGAGAAATCTGGATTTTCGTGTAAAATCCCCTGATATATAAATACTGGCAACCAAATCAAGGTATTAAAAGAACATTGTAAGACAAACAGAACACATTTGTGGGCTAAATTTGGTCAGATGACCTAATAGTTTATGACCTCTGCCCTATGTTTTACCAAGTTTGGGGGTAGCATTCGTGACCATTAATCCAGAAATGTATGATCTTCTTAATCTTTTCTATCTTCAGCATTAAAATTTAATACAAAGCTTTTATTTGCACTCGGTCCCTGCCGCCAGTCTTTGTAAACTGTCTTCCATACTGCTGCCAAGATTATAACAAAGATTGTAACTGCGTCACCCCTCCTATGATAACTCCTCAGTGCCTGTAACGTATTTTCCAAACATAAAATGATTTTTTCAATCTTGTCCTAGCTTACCTTTCTGAATTTCTCTCTAGCCATTCCTGCTCTCCATCCTATGCACTAGTCATACCAGATTACTCATCATTCTCCAAAACTAGTATGCATTACCCATTTGTGCATGACTTTGCTAACGCGATCCCTTTTCCTGAAATGCGTTCCCTCCCTATTGCTGGTCAATACCCAATTCAAACGTCTCCTGCTCTTCTTAGTTTTCTCCGATTCACCCACTTCCAGGCAATTTAGTTGTTTCGTGCTCCTGTTAATGAAATACATACCTTTAATAGAGAAGTTAAGACGTTGTAGGATACGGATTTGCTTTCACGATCTGTATTTTCAGACAGGTAGTGAGCACGCTGAAGGCAGGGATAAATCCTCAACTCCTACAGTTGTAGGTGCAATTTATTAGTTCAAACTTGACACAATGCTACGTGAAGAGACATAAAGATGTCACACATTTAATCCAATTGATGGAGTCCTGAAAGTTGTTTAAAAATACGAAGTATATAAATTAAATTACACTTTTTGTCCTGGGAGAGTTATCTAAAAGCATTATTTTATAAGCCTTTGATATGACCAGGGCATGTCATAGGCATCCTGGTATAGGTACCTATCTACACATTGTGGATTTTTTCCAATGTAATAATAATAAGTTTTGTTTGCTTTTAAAGCCATAGCAAGAATTAAATATAAACTCAGTGTGAATTTTAAAGCCAGCCAGAGATGAGGCAGTGTTTAGGGGAGAGTGGACATAGGGGTATTGGAGAGAAAACATGTATTCCTTGTGCTGGATCCTGCCCTTTTCTATTTTTTATTTTTTATTGATTACACATTGTGATTTGAGAGCACAATAGACTGTCCAACATTTTGGCTCTTTTTGAAATAGTGCCAGATGGTCTTCATCACAACTTAAGGCTGCATTGTCCAGCAAGGTAGCCACTAGCTCCTAATTAATAAAATTTAATTTAAAATTCAGGTCCTTAGTCACCTAGCCACATTTCAAGGGTCCAGGAGCTGCATATGGCTAGTGGTGATCATCTTGGACAGCACAGATAGAGAATGTTTCCTGTATGGCTGAAAGTTCTGTTGGAGAGCACCACCTTAGGGATTTTGTCAAATGATGAGAATTGTGATTAGGGGGAAAGGCAATCTATCTTCCAAGAAAGATGGTTAATTAGCTGGCACACCCCCAGGTAGCAGTCTACTGAAGGTCAGCAAACTACAGCCCATGGGGCAAATCTGGCCCTCAGTTTGTTTTTGTAAATAAAGTTTTATTGGAACACAGCCACAGCCTACTCATTTACTTATTGTCTATGACTGCTTTTTGTGCTATGATGGCAGATTTGAGTAGTTGAGTGGATACCATACGGCTGCAAGCCTAAAATATCTGGTCCTTTACAGGAAAAGTTTGCTGCCCCTGGTCTATATGATTAATTCCATATTCATTTTGCCACTGAGGAAAAAGAAGAGGCTGGGAATAGGGACTATGGTGAATTTAGAAAAAGAAAGAATGTCAGAGAAGAGCCTTACAGAGTGAAATTGGGGAACTAAAAGCAAACATTTGTAACATTTGCTTTGATTTGAAGGCCTGGAAATAATACTTCCTCAACATTGGAACTGAAGTAACAAGGATGACAATTTAGAAAACTTTAAACTCTACTTAAAATTTTTTTTTCCTGCTTCATTGAGGAATAATTCACAAATAAAATAGTATATATTTGAAGTGTACAGTGTGATGATTCCATATACATATACACTGTGAAATGATTACCAAGATCAAGTTAATTAATATATACATCACCTCACACAGTTAACTTTGTGCATGTATGTATGCACAGTGAAAACGCTTAAGACCTACTCTTAGCAAATTTCAAGTATAAAATATCAAATTACTAACTATTGTCTCCAAGCTGTACATTTGATCCTCAGAACATATTCATCTTAAAACTGAAATTTGTACTCTTTGACCTGTATTTCCCCAGGCCCCCCTCCCCCTGGCTTCTGGCAACCACAATACTACTCTCTTTTTCTATGAGATCAGCTTTCTTTCTTTCTTTTTTTTTTTTTTTTAAAGTTCCACATATAAATGATACCATTCTCTTTCAAATTCTCTTTAAATTTCTGTGCAACACTGAGCACCATATTTAATTTCTCTGAACAAGTCATTTAAAGTCTTTGGGAAATTCTGGGATTAATAAATATCTGTTAGATGTATGAATAAATAAATCCTAAAAAATGAGGAATTTAGGACAAAATGATCTCCAAGATGTCTTCTGGTGCAAAGATTTATCTTTGTTGACAGTTTTACATACTGGAGTTTTTAAAAGAAAAATATATCTGTATAGAGATCCAATTCCTGCTCTCTGAGAAACTCTGGTCAGTGCAGGTGTAGACAGACAACTATACATCATGCACACAGTGAATCACAGAAAACTCGCCCGTAAACAGATACAGTAGCATTTACACAACACGCTGCTGTAGTGTGGTCCATTTTGGAGGCTTGGAGCAAGGGCAGCTGGGAATTTCCACATTTAGAGTTCACAGAGCTAGGGTGAAGCTTCAAACTCTTCCTAAGCAACTTGAGAAAAGTCAGGGGAGGAGATGGGTATTCACTGTGTTGCTCCTTGTCTGCAGGAGTTTCTGAGTGCAGATGGAAGCAGGAGATGGCATCTCTGTCCTTGAAGCAGAAAGGGTCTTGGCATGTTCCTTGGCTTGATTCAACATGTGATAATCATACATGGAGCTCAACCCTTCATCTTCCCAGTCATTTGCCCCAATTTCACAATTAGTAAGAACGTGGAAAGGGGTAGGTCTTTTACTATTGAGCTTCAGAAATTCTCTTGATAGACTTTGTAGTCTGTGAACGAGATCATGCCAGAGTTGTAAACAAACATGAGTTCAGGGAAATTTGCTCTGCTCTTTATAAACTGGCCTGGGGGTGAAATAGAGATCTTCATTATTTTGACACCATATATCATAGCAAAATAAATGGAATTGAAGACAGGAGTGGGGGGCTTGGAAAACTTTTGCCAAGGGCATTATTATATGCTGAACCGTATATTTCTATGAGTTTCTCTTCCTCCCTCCCTCCCTTCCTTCCTTTCTTACTTCTTTCCTTCCTTCCTTCCTTTCCTCTCTCTTTTTCAGTTTCTCTCTCAGTCTTTTCTGGAAATATTCCAATAAGCTGCATAAACTACCTTCTAAAAAAACAGGAAGATGTTAAATTGGACCATGAGAGGTACAAGGCACAAAGCAATTCTCCAGTGTATCTGAAGGAAGGAAGAAATAAACAGAGTCAAATTCTTGTTTACATGTTGGCCAGCAACTCATTTTCCCCCCTCTGTGATGTTCTTTTTCACCATCATGGAGGTCCCTTTACTGTTGATACTTAGTTATTTCATCAGCAACAGTCATCGGTATCTCTGCTTGGGACTATCACATAACATCAACATGCGGTTCTTGTGGAACTGTTACAGCCTTACTGATAAAATATCAAAAGAAATGCACAGAGAGCTGTTGGAGTTTTCAATTGCTCCCCCTCCCACCTCTGCCCATTTCTCCAAATAATAGTTTGGCTTTTTTATTCTGAAATGCAAAGATTAAAAAAGTCTTAGGGACTGATTGAAGGAGGGACTTAAGTGAAGTAAATTAACCATAAATCATTGATTAAAGCCATTAATTTATAAACCACCCAGCTTCCTTTCCGCTGCTATTTACTGATTAACCTGAGATTATTCAGTTAAAAATTCCTTTAGATGTAACTTTATTTTTCATCATATCAACTAAAGCATTTAATTAGAATTTACTTGGTTTTTAGAAAAGTACACAGTAAAAAGATGTGTGCTTTAGGGAAATTCAAAATCTTTAGATTCAAAATTCTCAGCTAGAGCAGAGACTGAATACACCACGTCTTTTTCTTGAGCCCCTAGCTGGACATGGAAGATTATGGCAGAGTCAGAAAAAGCAAAGCAGAAACATTTATTAAACAAATATGTACCATGTCTCTTTAGGAAATGGCAGTTTGAAGTAGACATTGTTTTTTCCTAAACAACATTGAAAAATAAATAGAAGATGTGAATTCATCCAAGAAAATGATTTTTAAATGCATTGAAGAGTCTGGGACAGAAAGACTATTAACAAACAGTAAAATGACTGAAAGTTGAAGGGAGAGGAAATACAGGGAGGAAATGAACATGGAGTGTCTCTAGACTATCACGTTGTGGTCTCTGCAAGTGTATAAACCACCTGTGCACGTGTATAAACCACACATCTCATTGGTTCACGGTTTCAGATGCACAGAGTGTGTTCAGCTGACGCAGGTTCTATTAAGGGCTGCCTTTTGGGAACCCTGGTTGCCTAATCCCCACATACTCATCCCTGTGTCCAGGGGATCCAGTGACCAGCTCAGCCTGCCAAGTTAGCTGTGCTGGGATTGCATCCTATCTCACAGAGCCCTGTAGAATCTCTGAGCCTGAGTCAGGGTCACGTTAGCTTCTGAAGTCCTTTCCGGGTAGCAGATATTGGGGTTGAAGTCTTGCTTTGGACTGTGAGCTTGACTGTTCTTTTTCCTTTTGTGGGTCTCCAGGTACTTATTTATCTGCCTTGCTCTGCATTCCTTTCTTGGGCTGCTTGCCTCCTTGAGTTCTGATTAAAAAAAAAAAGCTTGGTTCTGTCTTGGGCACCTGGCTGTGTCCCGCTCCCCTCTTTGGAGAATTTTGGCTCTGCCTGCCCAGCAGTTCTGGGACAGGTCTTCCCTGTTCCCATGGCTCTCTCCTAATCTTTCTTCCTAAACCCACCTCATCCCTCCGGGCCCTGAATCTTTCCCGGGCTTGATGGCTTCCTACAGTCTCAGCCCTGACGACCTCCCATCCCATCACGCAGTGGCACTCCATTACTGTATCACTGCATCCAACACCCCTAACCTCTCCAGGTCTCATTCCCTTGTCTGGGCTGAGAGGTTGGATGAAGTGTTCTTTGAGGTCCCTTCTGGATCTAATCTGTAATGATTCTGTTTACTTCACTCACAATCTAAAATAATAACAGTGAGAGGAAGGCTTTAATAAAAGCTGTTGTAACTTGACCTTATGTTAAAAAGGAGGAAGTTGGCCTTGCAGGTCTCTGGTTCTCCTGGTGCACTTTTCTGCCCAACTTGTCTGCGCGGCGGGGAGTGCGTGAAGGGACAGTGACTCTTCCAAGGATTAGAGTTCAGTATTGTCTCCTCCACGTGATCATTCCTTTTAGACCTGCGGGTCCCATTTGCTTGTTGTCCTTTCCACATTAAGAAGTTTTTTTTTACTCAACTTAACCTATTTCCTTCTGACTTAAAGCACCCACATTTGCTGCTTATCTAGTTTATATACAGTCATGTGTATCTATTAATCCCATACTCCTAATTTATCCCTCCCTCCGTTTCCCTGCTTGTAACTGGAGTTTTTTTCTATGTCCATGAATCTATTTGTTTGTAAATAAAATTTGTTGTATAGCACAGGGAACTATATTTAATTTCTTATAATGGAAAAGAATCTGAAAAAAAAAATCTACGTGTGTGTATGTATAACTGAATTGCTTTGCTGTACACCTGAAACTAACATGATAAATCAACTACACTTCAATAAAAAAATAAGGATTAAAAAAAATACCCACCCTAAGCTTCTAGACTTGCATTTGTCCAGTTTTGGAATGTCCTGTCTATCTGGTGCCCAAGCCCTGCCTCCTCTGACCAGCTCTTCTCACCGCTTCCAGGGCTAAATGTGAGTTGGTGGTCCATCAGTGGGGGTCTTTGAAATGTCTCCATACAGAGGGGAGTTTGTGCAGGTCTATAGATTAGATGAGAATATAAGATTCAGAATGACTGGAGAGTCAAAAATTATTTTTAGAATGAGGGAAATTTACTCAAAGACGAAGAGGGGTGATGGGGGTTCTTTTATTAAAAGAACTAAAGTTAGGTATTTATGATAACAGAAGATAGCATAGTTTGTCTTTTCATTAATATAAAAAAGCTGCCCATTGAGAGAATAAGTTAGTTAATAAAATGCTACTCAGTTGTCCTTACTCATGCAATGAATTTTTTTTTTTAAATGACTTGCAAAAAGCTTATTTAGAAAGATGTTCAAATGGCAATTTGATGGTTCGGACTGGATTGAAGAATTTCTTAAACAAGAAAATCCTGAAATAGTTCCTTTTATGTTACTCTGTAAAAAAAATTATGGGCTTTGCTTTAAGTAAGTTTACCCCCCACTTTCACATAAAGAATTTCTGAAGTTGATTTCTCTTTATTGTGAGAGGCTATTATGTTCTGTTCTATTTATTCACCTTCATAATAATCACATAGGCCTTCTAAAGTAATTGTCATGGGTTGCTTTCAAAGTAACCTAAAATGGATTTTATAAACTTCACATTTTATAATTCGGGAAAGTGGAATGAGGGAGATTATGATTCCGGTTGAGTTTTACCCTCGTCTTCCAGTAAAAGTCAACGTGGAGAGATTATTCCTTCTTGCCTAGAAACTTCAGCTTGATGCCCGTCCTGTAGCACATCACCCGTGTTGTATTTAAGGCGCATGAAGTTGGACCAGTGTTCATCCTTGATCCACGCTTCATTCATCTCATGTGTAAAATGCCTACTGTGGGGCCAGACACAAAAGCAAATACACAGGAAACACTAGTTTCATTTCTCTTTTCTTCACTTGCAGGAACTCTAAATTCTAAAAGGCTCTGAAGAGGATGCCCTCTTTAGCCTCCTAAATCCCCTGAATAGTCAAAAGTCCAGCGCGGGTCCAGATCAGGTCACCTGGAACACTTGAAAGTCTCAGACTGGCCCCTTATCTGGGGCATAAAAATTTCCTAGCCAGCTCCCGGTGGTACCTTTGCCAAGACTGTGTATCTGAGAGGTTGCCAGTGTACATGAGGGTGTTTTTCAGTTTTTTAATACGTTAATGACCATGGAATGTTATTGTGTAAACTAAACAGAAGGAAGCAAAATCCACGAACAATGGATTTAAGTAGTTTCTTTTATATATATATATTTATTGAAGTTTATTATATATATATATAGTTTTAATTGAAGTCAGTTCACAATGTTGCATCAATTTCTGGTTACAGCATAGTGCTTCAGTCATACATGAACATACATATCTTTGTTTTCACTGTAAGTTACTGTAAGGTATTGAATATAACCCTAAGCTATATAGTATGATCTATTTTACATCTATTTCATATATATTAGTTAGTCTCTGCAAATCTCAGACTCCCAGTTTATTCCTTCCTACCTCTTCCCCCGCCAACCCGCAGTAACCGTAAGTTTGTTTTCTGTGTCTGTGAGTCTGTTTCTATTTTGTAAATAAGTTCATTTGTCTTTTATTTTGGATTCCACATACAAGTGATATCATATGGTATTTTTCTTTCTCTTTCTGGCTTATGGATTTAAGTAGTTTCTCTCTCAAACTCTCTCTCTCTTTTTGCAATATTTTAGCCATTCACGAATCATATTAAACTGGAGAGGAAAATTCACAATAATTAAGTTGAACCCTAACTTTTAATCACATACAAGCTAAGTAGATGCTTATTTTAGAACTATATTTAGAATTATTTTACTATTTCTTTATGAGAACATTGGAGTTGGAAGTTTGATGCTTAAAATAGTAAATTTAATAGTAGAGAATTGAAGTAATTAAGTCAAGTGTGCAGAATCCTAAAATGTTTAAAATATAGAAACAGATTTTTTTAAAAAAAGCTGAGTAGGTTTTAAATTATGATAAATACACATTGCCAATGTTTATCACTAAAATTTCAAACTTGTATTTGTAAACTCAAACACAAATACACAAAACCTAAATTTAAGTGCAGCTTCTTGCATGATAAAAATCTTCTGACCGAGGCAGCAGCAGCAAACATCTTTTGGGAAAGGGGAAAATCCAGAGTTGGGAGGAGATGGGAGAATGTTTTTTCAATTGTCCACTAGATGTCAGTACTGAACTAGCAAAACATCTGCTCCGGAGCGCTCTTAAACAACATGCTATTAATTTATAATAAAAGGTATCTGACAGCTTTATTCTGATGAATTATGGGAATCCAAAGCATAATTCCCAGCCTTTGGTTTATAAATTGTCATTGATTTTAATGTTCTTTGTAAAGTTGTGGCATGCAACAAATTTTCCTGCCAAGATCTGTTAAATAAATAGTCATCCTTTGCTCAGAGCAGTACATTGAACTTGTTAGACTGATGAGCAGAACCAATTGATGGTTATCCATAAACCATTTACGAGAGAATGCACAGCAGCAATTCAAACAATTATTGAATGCATTCATTATATATTTTAAAAAAAAAATCTCAAGTGAACCAAGAGGAATATCGCAGGTGATAGACAGTAGCGATGCCACGCTGTTCTTTATGAGATACTTCCTGAGTGACAGGTGACTAGAATTGTTGTAGGATTTGCGGAGGACTCGTCAAACCTCGCTGGAATTACTTGGTTTCCTCTATTGTGTGGTTTGGCATCCCAAAAGTGTATTGCTTGCTTTTTCTAAAGAACGATGGGTTATTGTAAAGACAGAAGCTTTTGTTCACGCAAAGATCTCTTACAAACTGGCATTAGAACAAAAGAAAGCTTATGTCTGAGATATAATTTCAGTGCATTTGGAGACGTGGTTTATGGACATAGGACCATGAAATGTGGAGGTCTGTGATGACCATTAAGTACTTAATCACTTTTAAGCAGAGGTTCTATCTCCGAGGAAAATTCTCCACCGGCCTTAGGCTGTTGTGTTTGATTTCACTCTCTGAAAACACTTTACATCCTTGGCGGTTTTCAGAAGGACCCTCGTTTGCTTTTGTTCTTTGTCTGAAATTGTTCTGCACGTTCTGTTGCTATGTCAGGTACCACCTCTACTCCCCAGAAGTGGCTGTCGTTCAGGGATGTAGCCTCAAGTCTGTTGTTTGTATGATGTTTTAAGACTTCTTTGGGATCAAAGGAAAGTGACCTAGGCATGTAAAATTCTGTTAATGGTGCTATTTCTGAGATTACACCGGCAAACTACCTTTAGGCACTGTTAAGTAGTGAAACAGTACATTAAAGACTGAAGAACTGACTCTAATGTTCTAGCCTTGATTTCTTTTTCTTAAATCTTTCTATAGCCCTAAATGTTGTGATATAACACTAGCGCACAAGCTGGAAATGTTCCCCTGGTTTCTCTTTGAAAGAGAAAAATCCGCGGGCTGAGGACGCTGGATTTCTGTCTGAATTCCTCAAAAATTTTGAAAGATAGTTCTTGTTTAATGCCTGGTGGTTTTTTTTTTCCCCTCCAGATTTAAAAATAAAAGATTTTTAAAGAAAAAAACATTAGGAAGACTGAGAGCTTGATACACATATGGCCGCCTTTTACAAGTCATTATAATCTGTCACACAAATACTGTATTTACTGACATTTCAAAATGTGGGCTCTAATCTCGCCACGCATTTATTTTTTTAATAGTTGCTTTTCATTGCAAGCCTCAGTCCAACAAATAACATTGGAAAACATGGTCCACGGGTTCAACTATCAATGTCATTAGTCTTTCAAAAGCGCAAAGACAGTGGAGTTCAGAGTATAAGCATCTAAGCCTAAATTGAGTTAAATTAAATTGAGTTGGGTGGAAAGTTAGTGAGAGGAGTCATTTTAGGCACTAATACAGTTTTTCAGTGAAAGGGATGAATGGTGGCAGTGTACTGCCGAGTATTTTTCCAAAGCTATTTTCTTTTTTTTTTTCTTTTTTAATTGGAGTACAGTCAGTTACAATGTGTCAATTTCTGGTGTACAGCACAATGTCCCAGTCATGCATATACATACATATATTCGTTTTCATATTCTTTTTCATTAAAGGTTATTGCAAGATATTGAATATAGTCCTCTGCGCTATACAGAAGAAACTTTTTTTAAAATCTATTTTTACATATTGTGGCCAACATTTGGAAATCTCAAACTCCCAAATTTATCACCACCCCTCCCCCCCCGGTAACCATAAGATGTTTATTAAGTCTATGAGTCTGTTTCTGTTTTGTAGATGAGTTCATTAGTGTCCTCTCCAAAGCTATTTTCATACTGGGTCCTTTACCTAACTCTCAAACTATTTCTATCTCTTGTATTTATCAACTGTGAGAACCCTCGAGCTGCATTAATTAGCTGTGGTAATTTCAAACAGGCAGAACCACTCTGTGCAGTTACCACAGTGTTGAAAAATGTACATTCTTTGTGTAACGTTGCGACCACCTGTGGCCAGTCAGTTTGTTATATGGACTTGGCAGCTCTTTCTGTGCCTACAGTCACTCAGAAAGACCGTGTTTCTCAGGCTCAGGGTTCTTGGGAACCTTGGGCTTGAGGAAGAATGCGTGTGGGGGAAGGGAGGGGGGTGGACTGAGAGTTTCGTAGAATTTTATTGGGAGTCTGAAACAAAAACTTGTGCAGAAACAGTCTTTTGGGTAACTTTTACCAAAATAAATTATCATAAAATTCTCTTGAAGTAAATATTGCATAAATGTTGTACCTTAAAGGTGAAGGCTGAGGAGCATAATTCCAGGGGGTGGAAAATTAGTCAATTTTGTTTTTTTACAGACTAAAGTGTTTACCTTTCAATCAGTTTATTCACGTAGTCACAGAATAGTTACCAAGGTCCTACAGCAGACCAGATACTATTTCTGGTACCGGGGATGTAACGGTTGATAGAAAAAGAATTTCTTCCGGCGTGGCGCTTGCCTCCTGGTGGAGGGAGGGAAGCAATCAACAAACGCGTAAAGAAGACGCTGCCAGGGGTGGGGCTTTCCAGTCAAGATGGCGGAGCCGCGGGGCCGGGAGCTCGCCTCTCCTCGCGGCTGCAACGAAATCACCGCTGACTGCTAAACAACCATCGAAAAAAAGACTAGAACCTAGCAAAAAAGATCTTCTTCACCTGGAAACATAAGGAGGGAACCAGAGTGGGAAGGTAGGAGGGGCGTGCTTGTGAAATAATCTGGCCGGTACCCGCCGGGGTGGGTGACCCACAAGCTGAAGAAGAATTAAGTCGCAGAGGCCGTCCCACAGGAGTGAGGGTTCTGAGCCCCACGCCAGGCTCCCCAGCCCCAGGTGGCATTGGGAGGAGGAGGAGACCCCAGGACATCTGGTTGTTAGGGCCGAGTAGCCCCACGGGACTCAGACTTCATTCTCCTGTGACGCGCACACACAATTTCACGTTGCCAGGCCCAAGGGCAGAGCAGTGATTTCATGGGAACCTGGGCCAGGCCTGCCTGCTGGTTTTGGAAGTTCTCCTGGGGAGGTAGGGGACGCCTGTGGCTCACCTTGGGGACAAAAAAGCCGGTGACGGACATTCCAGTCATTCCAGGAGTGTTCATCTAAGTGAGCTTGCCTGGAGGCTGACATCTTGATTGAATCAGTAGCACCAAGACCTAGCCCCCCCCAACAGCCTGTAGGCTTAAGAGCTGGGAAGCCTCAGGCCAAACAACATACTGGTGCCAACGCAGCCCCACCCATCAGCAGACTCCCTGAGCCACAAACACCTCTAGACACGGCCCTACCCACCAGAGGTCCAGGGCCAAGCTTCACCCAGCAGTGGGCAGGCACCTGCTCCTCCTGCCAGGAAACCTGCACAAGCCTCTAGTCCAGCCTCATCCACCAGGGGGCAGATACCAGAAATAAGAAAACAACAATCCCAAAGCCTGTGGAAGGAACCCACAAACACAGGCCAGACTCCACCCTGGGACCTGCTGGACCCTGGCCCTTGGGTGACAAGAGAAGAGTGTACTGCTGTGATGCACAGGATGTCTCCCAGAGGGACACGTCTCCAAGGTTGAGAAACATAGCTAACCTACCTAAAAATGCTAATCCAAAGATAGACAGTATGAGGCGGCAGAGGAATATCTCCCAGGCCAAGGCACAAGATAAAATCCCAGAGGAATAAATGTGACGAGGAGATAGACAATCTGTCTGAGAAAGAGTTTGGAAGGATGATGGTGAAGATGTTCAGAGAACTCATGAGGAGTATAGCTGCACAGAGCAAAGGTTTTAGCAAAGAGTTGGAAAATATAAAGAAATCACCAAGGATGATAAATGCCAAAGCCAAAAAAGTGAAACGAGGTAAGGAGATTGGAAATGAATGTGGGTCACAGTTGTGCATTTAATTTTTTTTTTTAATTAAAAATTTTGTTTTGTTTTGCTTTTTGGTGGGGGTAGGAGGTAATTAGGTTTGTTTGTTTGTTTGTTTGTTTAAATGGAGGTACTGGGGATTGAACCCAGGACCTCATGCATGCCAAGCACGTGTTCTAACACTGAGCTATACCCTCTCCACTCCATGTATCTTTTGGCGAGGGAGCTGGGGAAGCCCCTTTCGTAGACATTTGAGCAGAGACGTGAACAGACTGAGGGAGTGAGCCCCAGAGACAACCGGGGGAAAGTATTCCAGGCTGCGGAAATAGCCTGTACAAAGGCACTGAGGCAGAAATGGGTTTAGGAATGAAAAGAGGCTCAAGGAGGCTGGTGTGGCCAGAGCGTGTGAATGAGGGGGAAACTGCAAGCATAGGATGTGAGAGAAGTAAGGAGGGATGTGGTCAGATCATGGAGAACCTGATGGGGTACTGTCAGACCTCCAGCTTTTCATTCTGAGTTCTATGGGGAGAGTTGAGAGTGGAATAGTGAAGAGAGCTGACTTATTATTTTAAAGGATCACTCTGCTCTGTGTAGACAATAGGGTAGGAGACAAGGGAGGAGATCAGCTGGAAAATACTAGCAATAATCCAGGCAAGAGATGATGGTGGCCTGAGCAGGACAGACAGAAAGCAATGGGCTGGTTCTGGATATACTTTGAAAGGAGAGCCAGCAAGATTTACTGATGAATTGGAGTGGGATGAGAAGAAAGGAAGAGTTAAGGATGATGAATCGGCTTGAACAATTTTCTAAGTGTTGATGCCATTTGGAGAACATTGGAGAGGATGAGGTTTGGGGCTTGAAAGGAGAATCAGGAGCTGTCAAATAGCAAGTAGACACACGATCATGAATTTAGGGGGGAAATCAGGTTTTATCAGCTTATAGATATGGTATAGAGCCAGGGGATTGAAAGAGTTGCTACCGGAGGGAGGGTACAGGAGGGGTAAGCCTGAGCCATGCCAAGTTAGAGGTCAGAGGGAAGAGAAGAACCCAGCAAAGGGGAATGAGAAAGATTAAGGAAGCAGTACCCTAGAGCAGTGCTCCTGGAATGGTTGGTGGACCTGCAACACCAGTGTCACCCGCGAGCTTTTTAGAAAAATAAATTCTCAGACCCCACCCCAGACCTACTGAATAAGACTCTCTGGAGATGGACCTCCCACCTCAGGAATCTTTTAACAAACACTCCAGGTGATTCTTTTACACAGCAAAGTCAAACAAAGGAGATGTTTCCGTTGTATCAGGAGCACCTTTTGTGACACTTTCTTTTTGCATTAAAATTATTTCATCCTTGAAAAATTAGTATTTTTGTTAGAAAGCAGTGTGCTATGTTTAGTAGTAGAGTTTGGGGCTCTGTATCCCCCAGTGAGTGCCGAGATCCCAAGTGACCAGCTAAGAAATCTCATTGCTGACAGCACCCATACAATCAATCAAGATGCATATCATCATCGATCAAAGAACTATTCAGATTCTAGATCAGATCCGGTCGCATCTTAACTTTCCACAGTAAAGGATAATCAAAAGACTGACTAACCTCCCATACTCTGTGGTTTTAGCCTCTTCTACACTGTGAATGCACTGACTTTAGCCTCATATCATATATCATGGAGTAATTGTTGACCTGGGGCATGGATTGAATTGAATTTTTTTGTACATGAGTACAGGTTGTGGCCTGACCAGGCTTTGAGCATATAGGTTACCCTCCATCACTCAGCGGTGAAGAATGAAAATCAACAGAGCTTTGCCCAGCCTGCTGCTTAAGCCGGGAACGGCCAGCCTCATTAACCCCTTGAATGCTGCCTTAGCCCGGAAGTAATCCTTAATGAGGCTGCTGTGTTGTGACGGTGCCGCCAGACACACATCAAGACGCTGGGGAGTTAAAGTAAAAACCTCAAAAACTCCACCTATAATGGAGTTGTTACTATATCAGAAGCAGGTACATCACAGAGCATTCTTAAGGCGGGTAAAGCAAATGATATTATTACCATCTGTGAATCTACAGTGCTTTAAAAAAATCTTGGAAAGTTTCAATTCAGGAAGAACTTGGAAGCTTTCCATTTTCCCAAACATCTTCTCTCCCCTAATTAGCAACTCTGATCTCTAGAACAGGCAGCAGGGTACAGTATGAAGTCTTGGATTTAATACAACAATTGAAAGCAGTCTTGACCCCTCGGAACTTCATGGTTCATAATTTTCTCTGGGCAGAAAGATAATGGTTGTATGCAAAACACTCCCTGTCTCTTTATAGCCTAGAGACAATAAAGAGTCTGTTTATGTCAACAAAGAATTTTTAGGGTTATGTCAGGAAGACCTTGGAAGCAAACTTGGCCACATCACTGTCACACATACTCTGGCTCTGGAGTGGATTTTAAAGCCTCAGATTAATGTATCCTTATGGGCAAGTTTTTGATAAAGCTCCTGAGGTCCAGTGTTAGAATTTCCCCATTCCTAAACTCTTAGCAATTAGCCTTTACTCCAAGTCTCCTTTTATTGAGAAAATAATTACATTCTAACTCTCTTCCTATGGCTTTCACTAACTTACTTTCTGTTCTAATTGGGTCTCTACAAATACCTGAATTAAAAAAAAAATTAAAAGCTCTGCCATTCTTTATTGTCACATTATATTAAAGGAGGAAAGCCATGCTTTTACGTTTTTCCTGTTCAAGAAGATGCTGAATAAGGTTTGCCATCCATTCCCAGAAGCAGAAAGTCTATTAAAATTTTAGATTGTAATCTAATAAAATTTCATCTTATCCTATTGCTTTTCTTAACCACCCTCCAGCAATCAGGCACATATTCTTGGGGTCCAAGGCTAAGGAAAAGGGAGTTCATATACTGCATAAGTGTTTCCCAATAAATTTTTTAAAACTTGGAGGAGGTGGTGGGGGGTGCTTCATGTAATTTTATAGGACCTCTGAGGCCCAGAGTTTTTAAGTAATCTTTTTTGATGTTTTTAGACAGACCATTAAGCCGAGGATAAAAGTCCCTGTGTTCAATATCTGGATACATTAAGCATTAGGTTTAAAATTTACAGCTTTCATTTTGACAAGGAAAATGACACGTTTGGTCCCAAGTGCTACCTTGAACTGTTTTTCAACACTGAGACAGGTTGTCAGGCTGAGGGTGGAGGTCTGAGCATTTAGCCCTGCAGAGGATCTAGGAGGTAAACTGCTTCAGCTGGTTGGAAGCGCTGGCTGGACCCTAAGCGATGGGCTGGAGCCTGGTGGGGGGAACGGCAGGACGTCATCCAGGGGCTTGTCCCGTCCCCGCCCTCCCCCCCGGGGGGGTGGGGTTGAGGTCTAATCTAATGCCTTTGCATGAGAATGTAATTGATACAAAGGAAGAAAAGAGTATCCCAGAGGGAATGCCTCCATAAATGAGGGGACCTCAAACACACTTCCATTTTGATTCTGTCCATAAGAGATTCTCCAAGGAGCTGCTCCATCCTCAGACATGTTACATTGCCTTTGGGGGCTGGGACTTCAGGGAGTTGTCTGAACAAAGTAGAGGGCCGAGGAGGGGGTGGTAGGGGTGTAGGGAGGATAACTGGGGCCACAGGACAATGAGTAGGGGAGACAGAAAGGTGAGGAGAGTATGGTGTCATCCAGGTAATGTGGCTGGTGTCAAGACCATGGACAAACAACTTCTCTGCCGTCTCCCATCCCAGCGTGAGAAGTGAGGCTACAGAGGTAGGGAAGGAAGGGTTGGAGAAGGGCTTTATAAGCTGTGGATTTTATCCTGCAGACAGTGGCTGAAGACGACTAGTTTGTGCAGCCCTGTGATAGGGAGGAGCAAGTGGGGTGCAGGGCAGCCAGGAGTGGTGTTCCCAGGGGGCTTGATGGGGTTTGGTGCTGGATGAGGATGGTGAGGGAAAGGAGGGCTGTCTGGTTTCCCTCCTTCTTTCAATTTCCAGAAGACTGGTGGAAGGTCAGCAAAGACATTCACTCTCACATTCATGGATGGTCACTCCTGACTTTTTTCTCTTTCCCTTTTTCACATCCTTCCTCCTACAAGACTCCCCACCTCTCCACACCTCTCCCCTCCCCTCCCTCTCCCTCAGTCCTCTCCATAAGCCCCCAGGGACTGGAATACTTCTTCCACTAGACTTCTAACTCTGCCTGTTTCTGCTTTTTTGTTTTGTTTTATTTTGTTTTCTGCTATGATGACACTACTTGGATTTATAATATCTTTATCCTACATAGAGTGATGCTGTAAATCACATACACTCAGAACTTGGTACCCATTCCTTCTCCCTCCTCCCTATTCTCTCTCTCTCTTCCCCCCTCTGTCTTTACTCCTCCTAATTTAGATACACTTTAACGTTTGGGAAACTCACATCCTGTGAATTCTTTCTGTGTGAAGAGCATGTGTCACTGGCAAACAGTGCGGTTATGCAAACTATACACATTGAATTCAACACTTATTCCTGGCATTGTGGTTTGAAACAAGTGTGGTTCTAAACATAAAGAAAATATCAAATGACAGCACAATAAGTCTTATTTAGACCTCATGCAGTATCGGATCTGTAGTGTCTAGAACAGGCAGCCTATATAACTGATATAACTGTAATAAAGGCAGCGTTTTAAAGGAGACTTACTTTGTTAGTTTGTGTCTAGGTGTGTAAAGAGGGACTTACCAAGAAATACCTTCATTTAAAACTTAAGTAGCAAGCCTTTGTGTTAGCATTAGAGTCTAAAAGTTTGTGTTCGATCTAAGCAGTTGCCTTCAACCTTACCTATTTGCAGAAATGATAGAAAAAAAAAATCTATCTTCCCAAATCAGAGTAAGTTCAACCAAACCTCAGTGTCCTTCTACAAAAGGACAATGAATGTAGTGAAAAGTACTGAGAATGAAAATAACTATGAACTAAGAAATTCCCCCCTGGTACTTTTCCATACTTAGTAACATAAAACACAAAAATAATGTAAATAGCCTGGAGCTGAATAATTTTTTTCTAATAAACAGGAAATGTTATCCAAATCCAGAACATTATAAAAATACTAGCAACACCTGCACTTTTCATTCTGTCCAGCATCATCCAGGCAATGACACATAATCAACTTGCTAAAAAAAATTGATCTGCCATGCAACCGGACAGTTGTTTGAAGCCTTTTATTCCTGGTGTGATTTCCCTTAAGTATGTCATGAATAGGATGAATTGAGATTAAAAAATGAGGACAGTACACTTGTATTTTTTAAAGCCTACAGAACCTTCAGTATCCGTTCTGCATAAACATATTGGTCTCTGAGCCTTCACCCAGAAAAACCGGAGCTCGCGAGCATTACAAATGCTGCTCAAATATTTTCCTGAGACATAAAAGAGAAAATATCATCACAAGTAATGAAAGTGAATAAGAAAAAAAAAAAAAAAACCCCAGGAGGATGGCATTTGGACAGACCAAGTGAGAACACAGAGAGAGAGAAAAAGAGAGAGAGAGGCAGCCAAGAGGAAAAATATCTTAGACAGAGGCTCTCTTCTGAGCTTGGTTTTCATACGTGTTTTGAGTCTGTTTTGTCATTTGGTTTTATCAAGATTGGTGCCTTCTTTTATTTTACAGATTTGTTTGTTTGGGGGTGGTAATTAGGTTTATTTATTTATTTTTAATGGGGGTACTGGAGATTGAACTCAGGACCTCGTGCATGCTAGGCATGCACTCCGCCACTAAGCTATACCTTCCCCCCACCTTGTAGATATTTAGAAATAACTTATAGAAGAATAAAAAAGTATTACTCAGATTCAGAGAGGTAGATTTCATAAATATTTGAGAAGTTTAAAGGCTTATTCAGTCAAAATCTGTTTGGGGAGAGTTTACTCAGCAAAGGTGTCTGATAATGTCACAAGTGTGAAATGTACTCAGTTACCTTATGGAAATCATATATGGTACAGATAGAGTTGATGAAGTGTCCACATCCCAGGCAAAATATATTCGTGTGGGTGCATGCATGCGTGTGCCCGCACACGCGCGCGCACACACACACACTCTGCTGATAAATATCCAGAATGATGGGTTTATCTTATTTAAGTCAATGAGAGGAAATATTTTAATCTATTAAATGCTGCCTAAGTATATATGTTACAGTTTCAGGGTAATTGCAACCCTCTGTCTTACAAAAAAAAAAAAAAAAAAGAGCTTTTTCAAATTAAGTCAGTGTTTAAAACAATTGGAAAATAAATACTTAGCCAAGGTGCTTTCCCACTTTCCATTTGAAAGAAAGTTACTAGGTATTTATCTACCTAAATTATGCTACGTCCTTGATTTAGAACAGTGTCAGTAGTGACCGTAGGCGCCACCTTAGACTGCCAAGGTTCCAAGCCCAGCACTTCTGCTGGCCAGCTTTTAAACTCTGGTAGCTTATTGAAAGAAATGTAAAAACTGTCATGATGTCTGAAAATGACTTTCAGATCGTTTAACCAAGAAAAAGGTGGGCGTGTGTGTGTAAGGTGTGTATACAAGCGCATGTATCTCTGAATTTATCCTTGGCATTTACTTATTTCGAGCAATTTCCTTTTTAGTGATTCTAAAAGGCCAGAAATGGAATTTAACTCAATCTAACTGAACAAGTCTTAAGAACCTTCTATATACTTCTCATGATAGACAATGGAAACAGTTTTATATAAATTCAGTAGTGAATTCTATATATCTATATACATCTGCAACTATGGAGAGAAATGCATCAGGTTGTTAAAAACTGGTTAATTAATGCCAGCAGTGTATGCATGTTCATTGTGCTATATTTTCAAATGTTCTGTAGATGTTTAGTTTGAAAAATTTCAAACTAAAGGCTGGAAAAATACAGAAGAGCATTTCCTGGCTCAATAAATGCTGGCTATTACTTTTTACCAATCCTGTTATTACATCTGTGAGAGAGGACTCCCCAGCCCGCTCCTGGGTAAGGCAAACATTTAACTCCAGCCTTTTAGAGAGAAGGCCATGTTCCTCCTTCCTTATAAAAGTGTGTTGAGGTTTTTGTATTGTGGCAGTCCGCTGGATTAGAATGCCATGGTATGCCTGGGGTATACAGGTGATGACTTAATTATTCACAAGTACAACCACTTCTAATTTTACTGAGTTAAAAGTTCACTCACACTACACTAATTCTTTGTTTTCTATAACCAAGCTAACCTCCCTCCTGAGTACTTTACTCTCTAGCATAGGAATAGAAACCCACACGCGTGCGCGCACACACACACACACACCCCCCCCTCAACTGATTTTTTTTTCTTATCAATTACAAAGAATTTTTCTAAACTCTGCATTTCGAAATGGAGTTAGGTATTCTGAACTGGTAATTATGCAGAATAATAAAGGAATATGGCGGGATGAGGTCATAGCTAAATCTTAGCAGGCTAGGACTAATTTTTCATAATTTTTCCTTTTGTATTACTGCTAATGTGAGAGAAATGTTTTTGAGTTAAATTATGTAGTTCATCGGTAGAGGAAAGAACATAAAATGGATTAGCTTTTAGATAGTTATCTTTTGTGTTTAGAGAAAAAAGGAAGTAAGAAAGCAGTTGGTTACATTTTTACTCAACTTTCCTCTTAGCCTAAAAATTTCAGCTTGTCAGACATACACTATGGAAAGTTACATAAAGCAGCGAGGCCTGTATAATTTTCTATTTTTTAAAAATTTGCAAACTCAGTAATGATCGCAGGAAAACAGTGGCCTAACCTCTCAATGAGGATTTAATAATAATGTATCTGCTGAGGTCTCCTGTTGGTAAGATTTCATTGCTTAAAAACAACGTGGTTCAGGACACCTACTGGAATACTAAATACTTGATTAATTGCAATTAAATAACACTGGCTCAAGCATTTTATTTCTTTTCATTTTTGGATTATTTTCATCATATTTAATATCAGCGTCAGTGAAGCTGCCATGGTGCAGGCAGTCTATTTTAAAACAGGGTAGAAGCTCTTCTGTAAAGGATAAAAGGGAAGAAATGTGGTGTGTCATACTCTCCATCAAGTTTACAGTGCTTTTATGCCAGGAAATAACATAGAATTTCTGTCAAATATAGGGAAATTATCAATCTTTTATTTTGGTAACACATAAACCAAATTTGAACAAACATTTTATTTATTTATAGCTGTTGATTTCCCTGTAAGCACTGCTTTCGCTTCAGCCCATAAGTTTTGGTATGTTGTGTTTGGTATGTTGTGTTTTGCATGTGTGTTTGCCTCAATGTATTTTCTGATTTCTCTTGGGATTTCTTCTTTGCCCTATTTTTTATTGAAAATTAAATCTTAAATTTATTTTTATTTAAACAACCTATTATTTAATTCACATATTTATGAATTTCTAATGTTTCCTTCTGTTACTGATTTTCAATTCCATTGTGGTCAGAGTACTTGGTATGATTTTAATCCTTTAAATTTACTGAGGTTTGTTTTATGGGCTATTACACGGTCTGTCCTGGAGAATGCTCCATATTCACTCGAGAAGACTGTGTAATCTGCTGACAGTGGGTGGAGTGTTCCATGGACGTTTCTTTAGGTCTCATTAGTTAATAGTATTTTTAAGTTTCCTATTTCCTTGTTGATATTCTTCCTAGTTATTCTATCTGGTATTGGATAATGGGGTTGAATTGTCCAACTATTATTGTTGAATTGTTCATGTCTAACTTCAGTTTTGTTAGTTTTGTTTCACCTGTTTTGGAGGTCTATTTTTGGGTGCATTTATGCCTATACGTACTATATCTTCCTGATGGACAGTTCTCTGTCATTAAAAAATGTCCTTCTTTGTTTCTAGTAACAATTTTTGCCTTAAAATCTATTTTGTCTGATATTGGTAATAGCCACTCCAGCTGTCTTGGGTTATTATTTTTATGATAAAGCTTTTCGCATCCTTTTGCTTTCCACATATTTGTGTCCCTGAATCTAAGGCATACCTCTAGTAGATAGCATATACTTACACCTTTTAAAGTTTGTCCTGCCAATCTCTGATGTTTTATTGGAGTGTTCAGTCCACTTACATTTAAAGTAATTACTAATAAGATAGAATCCTCAGTATCTAGAATCCTCTAGATACTAACCATTTGCCAGATTTTGACTTTGCAAATATTTAGTCACAGTGATTATTGGTGTTCTCCATTGAACAGAAATCTTTAATTTTTAAAAAAATTTTTAAATTGAAGTATAGTTGATTTACAATGTTTTAGGTGTACAGCAAGGTGATTCAGTTGCATATATATATTCTTTTTCAGATTCTTTTCCATTATAGTTTATTACAAGATATTGAGTATAGTTCTCTGTGCTATACGGTAGGTCCTCGTTGTTTATTTATTTATTTTATATATAGTAATAGTAATGTATATATTTTAATCCCAAATTTCTAATGTACCCTCCCCTACCTCCTTTCCCCTTTGGTAACCATAAGTTTGTTTTTTATTTCTGTGAGTCTACAGAAATCTTTCATCAAGTGAATTAAATTTTAACCTTAAGTTTTATGATTTTTTTTTTTTTTGGCTTTTTAAAGTTTTTCTTCTTCTTAGGTTATAAAAATATTCTCCTAGGCCATTATGGCAGGTAAGATGATGACCTTTCAAAGATGTCCATGTGCTAATCCCTGGATCACATGACTATGTCATCTCATATATTCAAAGGGACTTTTTGCAGATGTAATTAAGATTTAGGACCTTGAAATGGGGGAGATTATTTTGACTTATCCAGCTAGGCCTAATCCAATCACATGAATCCTTAATAGTGGAGAACTTTTCTTTGCTGTAGTTTATCAGAGAGATAGAGAAGTGAAAACAGAAACAGGATCAGAGAGATGCTGTATTGTTGCCTTTGAAAATAGAGGAAGGATACTGCAAACCAAGGAAGACTGATTGTCTTTAGAAACTAAAAAAGGCAGGAAAAAATGATTCGTAGAGTCTCTGGAAAGGAATGCAGCTGTGCCAAAACCTTGACATAAGGTAAGACCTCTGATGGACTTCTGACCCATAGAGGTATAAGAAAATAAATTTATATTGTTTAGATCACTAAATTTATGGTCATTTGTTACAGATGCAATAGAAAACTAACACATCAGAGAAATATTTTCCTACATTTTATTCCAGTTAGCTTATTTTATTTACTTTCTCATTTAAGTCTTTAATTCACTTGGACTTCCCTTTGCATGTAAGGCAAGGGGGAGTCCAGCCTTATTTCTCTCTATATAGGAAGCCTGTTTTTCCAATATCATCTGCAACCTAGTTTTTCTCATCATTTGCTATTACCACCTCGATCATATTTCAAATTGCCATATAGTCCTATTTCTATGTGCTGTATTTGTTTTCATTCTTGTATTTATCGTTGCTGCAAATTACCTTTTTTGATACTATGGATTTGTGGACATATCTCTTTTAATATCTGGTGGGGAAAATTTCTACATCTTATTCTCTATTTTAAAGAGTTGAATCAGCTATTTGTTACATTTTTAATTTGTATGTTTAAATATAGAATTTGTTAAATTCTATAAATACAGTTAGGATTTCCACTAAAAACCCCATCCTATAAGGATGGTTTTAGATAGATTTCTTTCAGGGGGATTAAAATTTTTACTATGTTAAATCATTTCATCCATGAACATGGTATATCTCTCCACTTATTTAAATTATTTGTGAATTTTCATAGCTCTTTGTGTAGAAGTATTTGACGTTTCTTCCTCTTTATGTCAGGTTGCTTGTGTACTGAAATGTCTATTTTAATTTATTGCTTTATGTATTAAATGTAGCAGGAGATATTGCTGGACCATCTTTGATTTCACTCCTTGCCATCATGAGGCAAAATTCAGTTATTTATTGTCACGTATCAAAAATACTACAAAAACACTATGGAAGTATTGACTAATAATGTCAGATTTACATGTTTCATTGTCAGGAACAAAGATCCATATTTTATTAACCAGAAATTTATTAAGATTACTTATGAGATGTTTCTGTTCAGCTGAATTTCATTTTCTGCCCGTGGCTGATTGGTCTCTTTCTCCTTCAACATTGCCTTTCTAGATGTGTATGTTCTGGCTTCTTTCTTAGAGCAATGTTGTTGTCTTAGCTTCTCCCAACAATGAATTTCCTATACATCACTGAACTCTATCTTCAATATTAAAAATGATCATCTTATGGATGATGACTTTGATTTGAGCAAAACATAAGCCCTCTTAAGGATCCATTTTCCCAAAAAGGATGAGAGTCCTATAAATAATTAATATTTATAATTTTTATCCTGTCCACTTGTGATTTATGCTACCAACTGTTGAAAAAGTTGTTCTTTTTTCAGAACCTCTTTTACATCCCTTTCTGCCTAAGCCCCAAAATACTTATTCCATGAGGCTATATAATTTAATAGGAAATGATATAGAAATAAAACTATGTTTGAGGACTGGCTCTGCCAGTTGCTGGCTATGAGTCATAAGACAATGTTTTTATTCTTGCCTCCTCTCAGTTTTAGCTTTGCAAGTGTGGGAAGCTTTGCCAAAGCTGCAGACTTTAGTGCATAGGTCTTAACTTTCTAGATAAATCATGAGATTATTCACTCTGAGGGCTGGCTGCTTGCAAGGGGCACTGTGATGCTTAAATCCCTTTCGGCCTAAGGCATTTCTCTTCCCTACCTGTCTTATCTTAAACTGTCAACTCTTCTGATCATTCACAGCAGGCTGTTTGTGCCTACTGAACATAAATTCCAAATTATTAGCAACCTAAAAACCATCCCTCTTCATGGGCAGGAAAGTGAGAAGAAACATTTGATTCCGTCCTCTAGAGTACCTAAGAAAGAGAAGAAAAGCACAACCATCAAATTTTAAGCTTAAAGAGTCTAAACATTCATTCCTTGCTAAAAAAATTAAGTGGATTAGTGCAACTTACCAGAAATATACCCCTACTGGAGAGTTCTTTTATATTGGTCAATGAGAAGTGCTAATTAACACTAATTTTTTAGATCATTATAACTATTAAATTTATTTGCAGTAATAATAAACATATCAGTTATATGAAGGCTTTTTATGTGAAAGATTTAGAGTAGTTACTTTTCATGCCCACTAAAGGTGACAGAGGAGCTCACAGTCTTAATGGGAACCTAGTAAGGGTTTGGCTTTCATATAATCAAGTAGACCAAAAAGGCAGGTCCAAGGGTGTCATCGTGACTAACAGAAGGAACAACATGAAGTGGTCATCCTGAGGAATCTCTAAATTTTCTCAGGGTGTGACTCAAGCTTGGTACAGTTCCAAAGTCTAATGATGTCAGCCTGGTATTAAGAAAAATTATTCAAAACCAGAATATAAGGCAAAAGGATGACTGCATAGTCTTTCAATGTCACACTGAAGCATTGCCTAATAATATCAGACAAGGAGATGGACTTTTGTTTTACTTACTATTTACTAGGACATGGACTCTGTGCAAGTTCCTTGTTAACTTGCAACTTTTGGTCCATTAGAAGAAAATGCTTTCTGTCAGGTAGAGGAGACACGAAAGATTATGGTTTTATTGTCTGGCAGGATACGAAGTGATCTTGTCTCTAACTCAATGATGCAATGAAATTCATATTTTATGGCAAGACAAGAATTTTAAACAAATTTTTCTCTGGTCATTTGGGCCTCCTCCCTCCCCTTTAGTGTATATTGTGAATCTGCATTCACATATTTCTCAGGAGATAACATTTTTTTCTTAATCTCCTAAAGGGTCACAATTCCTTATAGATAACTTTCTTTCTTAATCTTTTAAGGGGCCATGATGACCTGTGGCCCACTACTTGTTTTGTACTTATAGATCTGGATTATATAAACTATCAATAATATGTCATTTGATGTATGACTCCTTGTCTCAAAAACTTATAGAACTGTTCTTTGACAGTGGAACAGTCTTCAGAGCTTTTCGAAAGACTGTGTCTAGGGTTATAATCCTCAGGCTGACTCAAATAAAATTTTCTATTTCTTTCTTAGACCAACTATTGATTAATGTTTTTCATCAGCACTTAGAAAATTCATTTTATTTTATTTTATTTTATTTTATTTTATTTTATTTTATTTTATTTTATTTTTTAGGAAATTCATTTTAACATCCCTTTTCTAATTGACTGTATAAACTTCTAGTTCTTGAATTCTATTTTTGAAGCAGTTTTGCCATCTTTCTGGTGCCCTCATTAATAAACTAATCTTTAATACGTGTTCATTCTAAGTTTGTGAGGAAGCCTTGGTTTTAATTTTTTGAAAATTGTACTTTAACACTGGAGTATGAAGATCAGAGATTTTCTGGTCAGTTGAATGTGTGCTTGTGCGTGTATGTTTGTGTGTCTGTGTGTTTCTCTGATGGGAGAAGAGAGAAAAGGATGCCTGCCATTTTGTGTGTATGTATGTTTATATTGCTATTGAAAAAAAAAGAAAGGCCAAAATGGAGTCATTTGCTCCCATAATAGCAAACAAAGACAGTTTCAAACTCTCCCAGGAATATGACCTTTAAACAGACAATGCAAAGTTTCCTGATCAGCACTAGTGAGATAGATATTCTGTGTAATAAGACCCCTGCTGTTTTCTTCCCCCCAAAAGAAGATGCCCAGGCCTGAAGCAATGCTTTCTTTTCTTTTGCTTGTAACTACCTTGCCCCACCTTCTGTCTGCCTATAAAGACCTTCCATTTTGTGCAACTCCATGGAGCACCCTTCTAGTGGCTAAGTGGGGTGCTGCTTGATCCATAGATCATCTAATAAAGCCGACCAGATCTTCAAATTTACTTGGTTTAATTTTATCTTTTAACAATAGTATGCGATTATAAAAGGTAGAAATCCACAAAGCCCGTGTGTGTGTGTGTGTGTGTGTGTGTGTGTGTGTGTGTGTGAGTGTGTGTTTAAATGGAAAACCTCAGGGAAGAGAGGGAGAGAGTGATATGAGGCAAACAACAACAGAAAAAGAAAGAAAGAGAAAAGCAGGGTAGATTTGGAAACTCCCCAACATGTATTTTCCGCCTCAATGGAAAATTATATATTTTTATATATGCATAGATTTTAAAAATATATGCGCACATTCTTTTAGGGCTGGCCATGTATACTGCCATGTGAAAAAACAAACAGCAGAGAAAAGAGTACAAAATGTATGTATTATAATCCAACATTGGGAAAAACAGAGAAGATACAAACAAATAGTCTATACGTGTGTATTTAGGTTGTGTGTATGTATATTACCAAGGAGTTCGTTCATCTTTAACACTGGATACCTGAGGTGGGTGTAATGGAGAGTAAAGTGAGGTGGAGAGGAAAGATGATTAGTCTTTAAACATCCTTGTATTTTTTGATCCTGTTAGAAAGAAAGTGTAAATTTGTTCAGAAACATCCAAAAAAGTTTAAAATTTATATATGTATATATACATTTTTTTTTCTAAAAATAAAAACAACTCAGCAGTAATTATCACATGTTATTATTCATTGCTCTGCAATAAGCTAGTTGAATGGGACCCCCTCTAGCCCTCAGTCTCCTCACCTATGAAATGATGGAGAGGGACTACTTAAATACTAAAGCACTAAAATCCTACAATTGTTTGGAAACTGTTCCTTGAAATTAAAAAAGAAAAACTGTAAAGTTAACTTTACAAATGTCAAAAACCTGAAGGAGGAAAGAAAGCAGTGAAACGAAGAAGAAAAATTAGGAAGAAAGGAGGGAAGGAAGGAAGGAGGAAAGGATCACTTAGGAAATCTTGATGTTGTTTTAGTTATTTTGCTAGTTTGTGTACAGTTGCTGGAGCATTATTACTGTTGCATCTTCTGCTTCTTATTCAGTTATCTTTCTGATGATAGAGCTATTGCAACAAAAAGTTTGTTTCCTTTTTCATGCGAAGGATTCACTCTTAGGGTTCACAACTGGTGTTCTGGGCATGCCTGGGCAAGACTCCCCTTTTCTGTTAAGGGGAATCAATGTTTTTCACTAATGATAAGTAAAATTTCATAACGGACATACTCCTGGAGTGTTTTTTCACAGTTGTTTCGTAAACTCTCCCTCTTCAATTTTGCCTTATGTGGCTTGTCTGGTTTAATTATGTTAAATATTTTCAGGATTAAAAGAATTTAGGCAGGTTAATTTCTACACAGCCTGTCGGACTTTTGCTGACTCATACCTACAACTTACTTAGCATTTCCGAGTTGTTAATTGCTTGAGTGAAAACAGAAATAGAAAGCTTAGCTTTTATATTTGATACTTCCATAAACCATAAATAAACTGAATAGAAAATGGAAGCATTTATTAATCATATTTTAATTAGTGGCTAGGAATAGAATCTAAGACTAAAATTAGCAAATTATTATAGCATTATTTTATGCCTGCATATTAAATGGAACATGCCATATTTTCATCTACTATTTTACTCAGATATTTGTAACTATGATGTAGTTTCCCTCTGATTTAAGGGGTAAAACTAAGGATGAACAGATGCTGCTGGTAATTTCAGCACCAACACCCAAGTTCCAGATGTCTCTTCTCGTATACAAGCCAAAATTAAATACAGATTTTGTTAAAACACACAAGTTATTCTTTTAACCTGCTAGCATTTCTAGTCCCCACTCCTGTTTTCAATCCACCTTCAACATATCATCCACTTACGTGGTAGCACTTTTGCTTGACCCAGTGATTGAACCCTCAGGAGTTAATCCAATATTCAAACACCTAGAGCTACAGGGTTTTGGGGTTTTTTTTCCTAAATATTTTACTAATTATTAGTAAAGTCTTCCAAATCATTTTTCATTTTGCTGGTGGGAAAAGAGAAATCAATTCTCTGCCAAAAGCATTCCATATTGGATACTAAATGATGTCAAGTAGCAGCTGTCCGATCTAAACTTTGGTGGGTAATTAGCAGAACCGATATCCAAAAGAAACAGGTAATTGTGATTCATGGTTCTGTTGCCAGGGCAGACCTTTCCCTAAAGAGGTGAACTATCTAGAGCTTTGAGTAGTAAAATGCCTTTTTCTCCTTGTGTAAAGAGAATGACTGTTTACTTTGGGGATGTTCTTGGCATTCAACTATTTATTTTCTCCCTCTTCATCATTTTTTTTTTTTTATATTGGTGATGTTCAGAACAACTATGAAGTATGGAAATTTCACTCAGGCAGGAACATACAGGAATTCTGCTTGAACAGAAATGGAGCAGGACATCTGCTTCGTGTTAGGGCCTACCAGGTGGGGTACATGCAATGATCGTCTATTGTTTATTATATTTTAAAGCTTATAAAGCACTTTTAATATCTTTCTTTTATTTGTACTTCACAGAAAATCTAAATGTATGTATTCTTATTACTTCACTTTTTTTTCAGTTAAAAAAATGTTGGGGTGGTGCTAATTAGCTGTATGGATTGATTGATGGATGGATGGAGGTACTGGAGATTGAATGCAGGACCTCATGCTCACTAAGCTCATGCTCTACCACTGAGCTATATCTGCCTCTTATTATTTCCATTTTACTTAGAACCCCAGTAATCAGATGTTCAGTGAATTTTCTCATAGTACCCGGAGAGAACATGGCAAAGATAAGACAGGGGTGCAATTCGACTATGTTCTTTTCGTTACACTGTGAATGGTTTTCAGGGAAGTAAGATGTCTCCATGGCTCCAACTTATTTCCCCTCCCACATACCAATTTGATGGCAGTTCCAACTCTTTGTCCTTGCTTTGAATTGTCAGAGTCTGTGAGGATACTCTGGACCTGCAGTTGTGTGATCTGCAAAGAATACTCACAAACACCTTGGGACACCAGGCCATGAAGTAAAAACATGTTGTCTATTTATGGTAGAGTCTTACATACACGAGAAATCGAACAAAGCACTCCTTCCGAAGGTAAGAATGTGAAGGTGTGAAGAAGGGATTGGTTTCACCATGCTTTGGACATTTCCTGCATTGCACACCCTCCTCCCTCTAATCTAGTCTGGCTCCTCATAAAAGCCCAATTATCTTGAACGTTCTTAACGTTCCTTCTTCTCTTACCAACCCCTCCCAAGCTGCAGTACGACCTTTTCCCTTAAGACCCTTTTCTGCCTTTTCTACTCTGATAAATTAATCTGAGTGTACATACCATTAGAAAGAAATACCCTTTCAGTACTTCTAGTGCGTCCTAGTCGACCCCAATATGACCATGAAAAGATTTTACAGAAATTTTAGACTGCCTGGAAAAGAAAGTTGAGATCCAAGATTGAAGGTATTTCTTTTACCTCCAAATGGAACCCTCACCTTCTTTAGTCAATGTATTGGTAAATGTAAGGAAAGTAAACTGTGTGAGAGAGAGTGGGGTTGGAGAAGGGGCAGGCTGGGCGATGTGAGTGATCCAAAAATAGTGGAAGGGAGAACAAAAAAAAACACCCCCAACCCCACATTTTCTAAACATGGTCTTCTGTTTCAAAATGAACAGATATTTTAAAAACTCTAGTCTTACATTATGGTGGAAGATTCCAAAGAATAAACCAATTTCTGAGTGAAAAAGTTACTATATAAAATATCAGCTAATTAAAAGACATTTAAATCAAATTGAAAACTTAGTTGTACAATTACCAGAACTGTATTGTATTTGTTTTTCTTTATCTTTGAAGAAACTCTTGGTGGAAGGTTGGATGCTCTTGAATAAGAGCAACAACAATGCAGCATCTAACACCTAGTAAGTGCTCACCATGTACAAGGCGTTATTTTTAAAAAATACTTTAACATACTGGAAATGTTTTAACATTTAAAAAGTTTTAAGTCTACAAGGAAGTTGGAAGACAAGGTGTTAGAGACCTTCCAGGTGTAGTAAGGTGAAAAAGTCTTAGCAACTAGCACCAGCATTCCTTTGAAGGAGAATTATTTTCTCTTTGCTTGTGTTTGTGGAGAGGAAGGTGCAGAAGGTAATTCCCTGAGGGTGTTCAGTAGGAGAAAAAGCCAATCAAGTTGGAGTGGGGAGAGAGACAGAAAGATAGGCTGGGTCATAAGGTAACAACTCTGTTTTTAGTTTTTTAAGGAACCTCCATACTGTTCTCTTTGCCTGCACCAAATTACATTCCCACCAACATTGTAGGAGGGTTCCCTTTTCTCCACATCCTCTCCAGCATTTATTATTTGTAGGTTTTTTAACAATGGCCATTCTGACTTGTGTGAGGCTATACCTCCCTGCAGTTTTGATTTGCATTTCTCTGATAATTGACGGTGTTGGGCATGTTTTCACGTGCCTATTGGCCTTCTGTATGTGTATGGAGAAATGTCCATGTAGGTCTTCTGCCCATTTTTTTGATTGAGCTGTTTGTTTGTTTGTTTTTGTTATTGAGTTGTATGAACTGTTTGTATATTCTGGAAATGAGCCCTTGTCAGGTGCATTGTTTGCAAATATTTTTCTCCCATTCCATAGGTTGTCTTTTTGTTTTGTTCATGGTTTCCTTTGCTGTACAAAAATTTATAAGTTTAATTAGGTTCCGTTTGTTTATTTTTGCTTTTATTTCTATTGCCTTGGGAGACTGACCTAAGAAAATATTGCTGTAATTTATGTTAAAGAATGTTTAGCCTATATTCTCTTCTAGGAGTTTTATGGTGTCGTGTCTTAACAAGTCTTTAAGCCATTTTGAGTTTATTTTTGCATATGGTATGAGGGAGTGTTCTAACTTCATTGATACATGTGCAGCTTTCCCAACACTTGCTGAAGAGACTGTCTTTTCTCCACTATATATTCTTGCCTCCTTTGTCATAGACTAATTGGCCATATGTGTGTGGGTTTATTTCTGGACTTTCTATTCTGTTCCATTGAGCCATATATCTGTTTTTGTGCCAATACCATGCTGTTTTGATTACTGTAACTTTGTACTATTGTCTGAAGTCTGGGAGGGCTGTGCCTTCAGCTTCATTCTTTTTCTTCAGGATTGCTTTGGCAATTCTGGATCTTGTATGATTCCAAATAGATTTTAGAATTATTTGTTTTGCTTCTGTGCAAAATTTGATTGGGATCACATTAAATCTGTAGATTGCTTTGTTCAATTTAACAATATTAATTCTTCCAATCTAAAATTGTGGGATATCTTTCTACTTCTTTGAATCAACTTCAGTTTCCTTTATCAATGTTTTATAGTTCTCAGCGTATGTGTCTTTTACCTTCTTGGTAAGTTGTTGTTGTTGGTTTTTTTTTTTTTTTTTTTTTGGATGCAATTTTTAAAAGGGATTTAAAAAAAAAAAATTCTCCCTTTCTGATATATCATTGCTAGTGTAAAGAAATGTAACAGATTTTTATATGTTAATCTCATATCCTGATACCTTGCTGAATTCTTTTATCAGTTCTTGTGGGAGTAGTTTTTGTGTGGAGTCTTTAGGGTTTTCTATATGTATCATATCATCTGCTTATAGTGACAGTTTTACCTCTTCCCTTCCAATTTGGATCCCTTTTATTTATTTTTCTTATCTGATTGCTGTGGCTAGTACTTTCAATACTACTACGTTGTGTAGAAGTGGTGAGAGTGGACATTCTTGTCTTGTTTCTTATTTTAGAGGACAGGCTTTCAATTTTTCACCATTGAGTATTATGCTGGCTATGGGTTTGCTATAAATAGCTTCTATTATATTGAGATATGTTCCCTCTATATCTTCTTTGGTAAGATTTTATTTATCATGAATGGATGTTGAATTTTATCAAATGCTTTTTCTGCATCTATTGAGATGATCATGTGGTTTTTGTCTTTTCTTTTGTTGATGTGGTGTATCACATTGATTTGTTTGTGCATATTGAACCATCCTTGTGACCCTGGGATGACTCCAACTTGACCGTGGTGTATGATATTTTTTACATGTTGTAGGATTCAGTTTGCTAACATTTTATTGAGAATTTTTCACTTATATTCATCAAATATTGGTCTGTAACTTTCTTTTTTGGTACTGTCCTTTGTTCTTCTCATTTTGATATCACAGTGATGGTGGCTTCATAGAAAGATTAAGTCATATACTCTTAATCCGTTTAGTTGAATCATATACAATTGTTGATATTTAATTATATCATATTTACAACATTGTGAATTTTAAATAAAACATTCTGCGTATTTGCTATACTTTTTACATTTCTCTGTACTTGTATGTGTGTGGTCATTTATATTTTCTGAACCATTTTAAAGTAAGTTACAGACATTATGTCACCTCACTCTAGAATATTTTAGCATTTATCTCTTAAGAACAAAGAAATTCTACATAAGCACAATGATTATCACAGTCCAGAGAAATTTAAAATTGATACAATAAAATTATCTAGTATATACTTCTTATTTAAATTTTTCAAACTATCTTCTAGAAAGTCACTTTATAGTTTTCTCCTCGTCAGTTCAGGCTCCAATCAGTTCATCTTATCATTGGTGGTACTATTCTTAATGAAAATCTTTACTGGGATCTCAAAGTCATGAAGTCTTCATGTTTGCAGAAGTCGTAAAACTAGAAGAGCCAAGCAGATGGAGAGAGATGACAGAGAGATCTTAAAAGGGTTGTTTAAGTGGGTCCACAAGTGGTGGATGAATTTTAATGCAGCCAAGAGTGATATAATACTCTTAGGGATTATTTTGCATTTGAATTTCAAAAACTCTAATTAAAGTTCTTAATTTTTGTTTTTCATTTTATCAGGGAGCTTTGTACCAAGTCTACTTCAGGAACAGGGACAAAAGAAGTCTTTAAAAGATCATAAAACCCTTTTCCCAGTTCTATTTGTTCAGAGAATTAACACAAGAAAAGGAAGCTATAGAAGGAGTGGGAGCTTATGCCTATTTTAGCTGGTTTGTGTCTTAAAGGACTGAGGTCCTGTTAGCTAATGTTACACATCTGTAGTTTTCCTGGGCTCAGAAGAGAGTGGACCAATAGGGACACCCCTCAGGAGCTCCAATAGAGTATAATCAGTAAACCCAATCCATTTGAGTTGGCATACTTAAAGTTTGTAACTCCTCAATTGGATGCAGCCTGGCTTTTAAAGTGGTGAGTCTTGGTCTATCAATTCTAGCAGTTAAACTCTTACCAAAGATGGTGATCTTCCCCCACTTATTAATGGGTCTTCCATTTTCTCTATAATCTAGTCCTCTTCCTTTGAAAAGAAAATTTTCTTTTAGTACTTCAGATGAATTCTTGATAGTGCTACCACCTACCCTGACCATGGGAAATAATGTTTCTAGCCAGCACTCCTCTGTCACCATCTTAGTTTATAGTACACATCTATGTGTATTTTACTCTGGTAAAACATAATACATATGCATATGTATTTATTAAAATTTTTCTATTTTTATAGTTGTCTTACAGAACAAACCACACTCATAAATAATTTTTATGACTTTTAACTTTAGCATTACAAATGTTTTAGGAAAGGTCAATTCAATTCAGTAGGAAAGATTAGTCTTCACAAATGCTTCTAGGGAGACTGGATATATACATGCAAAATAATGAACTTGGACTCCTACCTTAGACTGTATTTTAAAATTAATTCAAAATAGGACTCAGACCTAAATAAGAGCTAAAACAACAAAACTCTTAGACAAAAACACAGGAGTAAATCTTCTAATCTTGAGTTAGGTAATAATTTCTTAGAATGTGACACCAAAAGCACAAATGATAATAGAGAAATTGAAAATTTGGACTTTGTCAAAGTTAAAAACTTGTTCTTTAAGAATACCAACAAGAAGGCAAAAACACAATCCACTTTATGGAAGGAATATTTGCAAATCATATATCTGATAAGGGACTTTTATCTAGAATAAATAAATTATTCTTATAACTCAACAATAAAAAGACAAAGAAAACAAATTTAAAATGGGCAAATAACTTGAAAAAACGTTTCTCCAAAGATGTACAAATGGCCAGTAAGCTCACAAAGAGATGCTTGACATGATTAGTCATTAGAAAAATGCAAATTTCAATATCACAATGAGATACCACTTCACATTTGCTAAAATGGCTATAATAAAAAAGACAAACAGTTATAAGTGTTGGTAGGTATGTGGCGAAATTGAAACACTTATATGTTGCTGGTGGGAATGTAAAAAATGGTATATTCACTTTGATAAACAGTTGGAAGTTCCTCAAAATGTTAAACAGAGTTACCCCATGACCCAGCAATTCTACTTCTAGGTATCTACCCAAGAAAAATGAAAACACGTCCACAAAAATACTTGTATATAATTGTTCATAGTAGCATTATAAATAATATCCAAAGATTAGAAACAATCCCCATGTCTATCAACTGATAAATCTATAAACAAAATGTGGTATATCCATGTAATGGAATGGTATGGAGTCTTAAAAAGTTATGAAGTACTAACACATGCTACAGCATGAATGAAGATTGAAACATTATGCTAAATGAAAGAAGTCAGTCACAGAAGACCACATATTATATGACCCCATTTATAGGAAATGTCCAGATAGGCAAATCCATGGAGATAGAAAGTAGATTTCTAGTTGCCTAGGATTGGGAAGGGAGACTGGGGAGAAATGCTATTGAGTAGAAGGCTTCATTTGGGGATGATAAAAATATTCTGAAAATAGTGGTGGTGGTTGTACAATTCTGTGAATAAACACTTCAAATGGGTGAACTTCAGGTTATGTAAATTATATATAGGTAGAAAAAAGGATTGTTAAATATAGATAAAAAAAGTTTCTCTGATGAGTTAGGTATTTTCTTTCAAGCTTCTTTTTATCAGAAATAAATAATAGTAAATAATCATAAAATTGCAGGATAGATGTCTCTCAACGGTAGAATGGAATAAACATATTGTGATGTATAGTTACAATCAGGGTGTTGCTCAAACTCTTATGACTTTGGCACTAACCAATCAGAACAGAAACTGACCCAGTCAGAATGACATTGACTGAAAACAAGTGCAATGAACAGACATGTTCCTGAACGTCAGCTCTGCACATAGTAGAATGTCACGCAGCAGTGCCAATGAAGGAACTACAGCCATAGGGAGCAGCATGTGCACAAATCATATAGTGCAAGTCATACAATCATTTGCACTATATGATTCCATTCATGTAAATTTCAAAAAAACAGACAACATTTAATTATGTCATTTAGGCATGCATTTGGTGTTGATAAAACTATAAAATATTAAGCTGTAAGAGCTGTTTGTATATTTTGGAAATTAATCCCTTGTCAGTAGCATCTTTTGCAAATATTTCCTCCCTGCCCGTAGGTTGTCTTTTCATTTTGTTTACGGTTTCCTTTGCTGTTTAAAGGCTTTTAAATTTAATTAGGTCCCATTTGTTTACTTTTGTTTTTATTTTCATTACTCTAGGAGACGGATCCAAAAAATATTGTTGAGATTTATGTCAAAGAGTGCTCTGTTTGTGTTTTCCTCTAGGAGTTTTAGAGTATCCAATCTTACAGTTATGTTTTTAATCCATTTTGAGTTTATTTTTGCATATGGAAAATGCTATTTTGAAAAGATAACTTTTCAAGATAACAAAAAGATAACACACTCCAGTGTTCACAGCAGCACTATTTACAACAGCCAAGACATGGAAGAAACCTAAATGTCCATCAACAGAAGAATGGATAATGAAGATGTGGTGTGTATATATGTGTGTGTATATATATACATATGTATATATGTACATATGTATATATATATGTCAGAATATTACTCAGCCATAAAAAGTAATAAAATAATGCCATCTGCAGCAACATGGATGGACCTAGAGATTATCATATTAAATGAAATGAGTCAGAGAAAAACAAATATCCTATGATATCACTTACACATAGAACAAAAAAATGATGCAAATGAACTAATTTACAAAACAGAAATAGACTCACAGACATAGAAAACAGATTTATGGGTGCCAAAGGGGAAACTGGTGGGAGGGATAAATTAGGAGTATGGGATTAAGAAATAAACGCTATTATACACAAAATATATAAACAACCAGGACCTACTGTATGGCACAGGGAACTATATTCAATAGCTTGTAATAACCTATAATGGAAAAGAATCTGAAGAAGAAGCATAAATGAATCACTTTACTGTACACCTGAAATTAACACAGCAGTGTAAATTAACTGTACTTTAATGAAAAACAGTTAAAATAAAAAACAGAAAAACTATAAAGAAACAAAATTATCAGTACAGGAAACAAGGTGGTAGCTACCCTTAGAGAGAAAAGAGGGAGATCACTGGAGGTGACCTGAACTGCTTCACTGAGTTCCTGGCAGTATTCTGTTTTTTTCTGAGCTGGCTAATGATGTCATGGTATCTTTCTCTAATTATTTATTAAACTGTACATGTTTTCTTTACATAATAGAGATAAGTAAATTAAGTAAAGAGACCAGAAGACCTGGTTTAACACTCTGACTGTACTTTTTACTAGTTTGATAATTTTGGTCAGTTTGGCTTTGTCTTTTAGAACCTCAGTTTCCTGGACTGTAAAATACGCCTGACAGTAATGTCTCGGGGTTAAAAGAGATACTGTGTGTGAAAATGATGAGTGCAGGGCAGTGATTGTGTGTGTGTGTGTGTGTGTGTGTGTGTGTGTGTTCTTTTACATAGCAGAAAGTAAAGTACTCAGGAGGGACATTAGATAGCTTGTAAGAAATGAGAACCCAGTGCCTTGTGAGGGAGTTCTCAACTCTGTAAAATGATGCAGCTAATAAGAGATATGTCACAATGTTAACCCATAGATTTGTTTTCTGAGTACTACAATCAGAAGAGTTCCATAAAAGGGCAACTACAATGTAAAAACAGATGCCATGTATGGAGAAACTAAAAACAGCTAAAAAAAGAATCTTGGAGAGTTGAAGGTTTTAAAGAAACATGATTTAAATCTATAAATTCTGTAAAAGGATGTATAAGGTAAATTTTTGACTAGTTTATTAAAACTTAAAACATTAAAAAAGTAAACAGAAGATAATCAGAATTACTACTCAGAGCAGAAAACATTCTTTGAATTTTATAAAACATCAAGAGTTGATAATGGACTGCAATAGAGTGTGTGTGCGTTTCTCAGTGACTGAGGCTCCTTGGAGAAGCTGGGACCAGAAACTTCCCTTCCAGGGTGACCTCACACAGCACATCCAGGCTCTTTCAGACATGTCCCTGGGAGCCACTCTCAAACTCAGAATCTTGGACTGTATGAACCGTAATATTGAAAGTTTTAAAAATAAAATAGATTGATTTGTCAGAAATTGCTTCATGCATAGCCGTTGTAAGTGTTTTTATTCTCATCAAAGGTGAATCGCTGAAGGAATTTCTTTAAGGTTAGTTTTTGACATTCTTTCGCCTTCTCAGCCCTGGCCTGATCTCCCCTCTCCTAACTGAATTCTGCTCAAACTTCGTGTGCTTTTGTAGTTTTGCTAACACCACTTAAAACAATGCAGTAGATGAAGGAACAAGGCAGACTCCCTCCGCCTCTCGAGTTTTTGTATTCTGGGACTCCTTCGATGCACATTTAGTTTTCCATCTGGAGCTAAAGCTTCCTCAAGCAGGGCTGTGGGGGCATCACCTGCTAACCAGGTGGAAAACCCTACCGGTCAGTGTTTGGAGGAAGTGTTGGTCTTCAAGAGAGGGACTACAATGAAAATTTCAAAATTACTTTCCACCGATGGCTAGGATGAAGAGCTTTGGGTTTTGAGCTTCTCTTTGAGAAAGAGCAGTATTTCTACAGAAGGGATTCCTGGTGGACTGATGAAGGTAGGGGGAGACCGGGTCTTTTTAACGATGCTTCAAAGCCTGTCCAGGCTCATTCACTTTATGTATTCCAAAACGAATTCCACTCACAGCTGGAATGTTTAGTATCAGCAGGGCCAATAGATTTTAACCACTACCCGGAGCCCCAGTGCCCACGTTCCCATTAAACACATCTAATTCAAAAGCCGAGGGAGGCACGTACATCTCAAGCCTGACTCTCAACTTAATTCCTTCTGTCTTTTTAAAAGCTGCTCTTCCAGAATGAATTATAAATCAACCACAGCTAATTTTCACATTGAACTGTTTATGTGTTTTTAAAGAGGAGCTTCTGGGAAGAGGCAGAAAGAAGATTTAATAAACGGAGAAGCTGCGAAGCTTCCAAAACACATAAGTAAAATTAAGGGACAACATATGACTTGAGCTATCAGGAAAATAGATGCAGGGCAATGATGGGTGACCTCTTGGGTAAATGTGATGAGCTGAGCCTTCTTCTCAGCTTCCTGCCAGGTATTGATGGTGGCGTCCTCATTGCTGTAGAGCCTTGAGCAGCCCTGCTCTGAGTCAGAGGGGCTCAGCCTGTGGCTTCGGGGTAGATAGTAGACAAACCACCACCCATCATCCAGGCAACTTCAGGGGCCATCTGCCTCCTGTTCCTGTAGTTCCTGCTGGGGACACTCCTTTCTCTACTCACTTACGATTTATGCTCTTATCTGCTCTCCCTACCTCTGCTCAAGGCATCTTTCAGTCACTAGACTACTTTTCATGATATGATTTCCATTTTAACAAATTCCTATCTGCCTTTATCTTTTGTGCCACCACCTTCCGCTGGCTTAAAGTTATATCTCTGTTGTCAGTATTTAGGTTTTTATGGGGAGCTGGGACCCAGAATTTCTGCCTTTGAAAAGTCATTCCATGGATGCTCACATCCCCCAAGCTGAAGGATGCATTGCCTGTGTGATCCTTAGAGACAGTCTCTGTGCCATAAGCAAGTGCTTTTCAAAGTATGGTCCACAGGCTAGTGTCCCTTTTTGAACTAAGTGTTCCTGGTCTGAGATGAGAGTAACAAAGAAATAAAGAGAATATAGAGAATAAATTTAACACGTTTATAGCAGTCTGGCATTGTCATAGCATCTAAGCACATAATTGTTTTTCTGATAATTCCTTTAACATTTATTTTACAAAAGTATCTGTGTCTGATGGGTTGCAAATTCTGAAAACATTTTCACTGCCGTAAGAACACGCCTAGCTTGGTTCTTCCAACGCAGCCCGTGTGGGCACACAGCACTGTGTCACTGTGAGCTCGTGCCCACACTCTGACCCCTCACTACTAGTCATGCATGATGGAATTATTATTTTTTTAACTCTTCCTCCATAAATGCATTTAATTTAATTAAATTTTCCAAATTTTAGGTGTCAGTGGAGCATGAGCAATCTTCGGAATTTTAGCTGAACTCACACAGGGCCTCTGATGCCTCAGTGTTATACTTTTCTCTTCCCTTTTCTTCATCCTCTTAATGTACAAAGTCAACTCCATGCCTCTATTTATATTTATTTATTTTTAATTGAAGTATAGTCAGCTACAATGTGTCAATTTCTGGTGTACAGCACAATGTCCCAGTCATGCATATACATACATATATTTGTTTTCATATTCTCAACTCTGCCTTTAAAAGCCGTAACAGTCTTGCCCTCTCCATCAGGCCTCCACATCCTGTGGTTTCATCCATGGTTACGGGAAAACTCTGAGCTTGCCTCCACGCCCCTGGCTTTCCTATTCATTCCCAGGGCCTCACAGAGTATCCAAACAGGGATGAAAATGGCTGGATAGTGCCCCTTTAGTCACTAGACTTAATTCCAGGGAAGTTATATTCTTCCAAGTTCTCCATGACTTTTAGTAAAAAGTTAGAATCCGTTCATTTGAAAATAACTCGATTTTGCAAACACAGAACAACTTGATGGAAAAAAATAAAAGCACCATTCAAAGCCTCTCTACCCCAACTATTTAGTGAAAGCTGTCACAAGAGGGATGAGTGACATATTTGAACGAGTTCTCGGGGGTTTCTCTGCACGGGGCAAACCCAGGATCCAGCAGGAGGCAGACCAGCTGTAGCTTGTCATATATTAGTCAATTATCCTAATGATTTTTTTTCCCCCACGAAAAAGCATGAATCCAGGTTGCCCTTATATTTTATGAAGATTTCACTTTGTCTTCTCACACGTATTAATTGGATTCTCTCCATGTTGATCCCAGCCTCTGGGGTTTGGGGGTCACTGCAGGTGCATGAGGGCCGGTGGAGGGGGAGTAGAGACTGGCAGGAAGTGCCTTCCTCCTCTGCGGCTCCAGCTCCTGCTGTTGCGAGGACAGCATTTGATTAGTCCTTTACAACCTGTTTCTCCTCAGATACAAGGAAAATACCGGAAACCACTGTGCCAATTCTGGCTGTCGCTCCTTTGAACACTGTGGGATCTGCTAGCGGAATGCGAAATAAATCCAAAAAAGGCTGCTCTATGGGTCTTTGAATGTGGTGTCACAGAAGGAAACTGTCTTAGAAATCAGAGCTAAAATTGGACAGTTTGTTAATTCTGTGAAAAAAGTTTTTTGCATTAGAATTAATTTTTAACCTAGTAGTAATTTCAAACCCATGCCCTCCACTTGGTATAAATTGACAGTGTTACTGAGATATAATTGAAATCTAAGACCTAGATTCTGACCTCTCTCAGTGGCCTCTCTTCTTTCTGTGGTCCATGCAGCCATCATTCCGGTGGTCGGGTAGTAATTGCATCTCTATTCTGAACCAATGTTGATGTGGACAACTTTTTTTTTTCTTTTAATTTTCTCCCCAGACTTAAATAAATATGATTAATTTTTGCTCCCTATTCTAACTCACTTTTGCTCAGAAATTTGCTCAATGCTACACTGGTGACTGGTCAAGTCTATTAAACCATCATGTTAAAGGGTTGACTAATATTGTCATTGTATACCTTAAACCATGCTCCCAAACTCTGCCTGCCGTTGCCTCTGATAAGGCAGAATAGAATGGTTAATTCTATTAGTCCGGGAAAATTTGTCATTACTAATAAAAATGTAACTTAAAGCACTTGTCCCCATAAAATATTTCAGGAGTATCATTTTCATATATCAAGGATATCTCATCCATATACTTTAGTGTTTTATTATCGAATAAGGAGTATTTCAGAAAGAAAGCAAGCCTGCATCACTCTTGGCTTAAAAAAAAATCAAAATTTCATTTTTTCCCCCTTAAACACTATTTGAATGCAAAGCAATAATGGTTCACAGTAGTTCCAGCTAAGAAGAGGTGGAGCGGGTAGCCACGGAGTGATTCAGTGAGGAGATGGGAGAATAAGTCTCCAATTGGCCTCCCTAAAGGAGAGGAGTTTGGGATATTTATAGGATAAAGCAGCAGAGTGGGTTGAGGTCTGAGGAAAGATGATTGGAGGCAAGAAAAAGGTGATGTCATCGTGGCTTTGCACAGGTGTATCTGAGTCACACTGCTTCTTTATAGGACACATGTTCAGAAACGTTAGCATGATCTGAGCATGATTTTGGGCTCTCTGACATCAAAAAGTCATCCATCAGACACTCATGCAGGTCCACTTCAATGGTCAGTGGTCTCCACCAGTTTGAACCAGGCAAGACTAGTTCCATGGTCCTGAAAAAAATAACGTAAGCAATCATTACTCTATGCTGGAAGTGTCATCTACAGAGGGCAGGTAAAGAAATCTTGTAATGCATTGCCTAAGCCATGGTAAGCTGGAAGGGTATGCAAGCTGGAAGGGTATGCAACCTGCAAGAACAATTAAAGCAAGCTTGGTCGGGGAAGGTATGTTACAGGATATCGTTTATTAAGCAAGTTATGGTTTAAGGGATCTAACTGATGACTGCCCTCAACTTCAGGAGCAGGTAGCAACTACGGTGTTTTTGAGTCGTAAGCCCCTAAACCTCATTCTGTGCCTGGACAGGGACAAATGGTTTGAGGATGGAGTCAAGTTGTATTATATCAACTATGCTGCTGGAGGTTCGGTATTTGTTGGTTGGTTTATTTTGCCATTAAACAGATGCTTTACTGCTTTGATTGTCCTTTCTCAGGTTAATAGCCAGGGAAGCAACTATTATGTCTATCAAAATGAAGGCACTCACTCTGTATTATTTTTGATGAATTTGGTACTGATATCTCAAAAGAGACCAACTAGGTCAGTTTCTTAGGCAATAGAAATTTGGGGAATCAAATAATGTTAACTCTCTTACTCCCAATATTTTTTTTAGACATACTGTAGTAAGTACTTCTTCCAAGCTCATATTTTCCTCCACTGATTGAAAAATGTGAGATAATAATTGTTAGGGAGAAGAAATTTTCCTCTACTCTTCTGGATTCTTCTGGCTGGTCTAAGAATTCAATTGACATGAGACAGTTTAACAGGAGAAAATCAACAAAATTTAATAGTGTGCATATATGGGAGAAACCCAGGAGAACTGAGTAACTGGCCAAAAAAGCCAAAACCTTCACCTTAAATATCATCTTCAGCTAAGGACAAATGAGGATGCTGGGGATAGGGTTTGAGACCTCAAAGGGAAAGAAGGCTATTGACATGGAGATTGAAAAGCCAATGTTTGGTAAACAAGGGTTGCTGGGCCATGCAGAGACAAGCGGACACAGAGAGGAATTTTAACAGACTTTGCTAGGTTCCTCCCTGTCTACACATCTGGTTCACACCTATCGATGGTGATAGCTCCCCTCCTGGAACAGGTCCTCTACATTCTGTAGGCAGTTAGGGGGAAGGTCAGAGTTTCTTCCTGAGTCTGTTGGGCCTTGGTTGTTTTTAGCTTGAAATAATCTGCACGCCAAAGAGACATTTGGGGATAGCAAACTCCACTCCCCTACAGGTGTAACGCACCCCTGTAAACAATAAATAAACAGAAACCTCAGTGAGAGTTGGGATACCAGAAGGGGGCGTTGCCACAGCCCACATCGACAGCAGAGCCCAACAGGAAAAAGAAAAACTCCTCTTCTTTCCTGGCAAGGACTGAGCGAAAGAAAAGCCATGGACTCTCTGCTTACTATCGCCCTCCCAACTTCCTTTTCCCCTCTATAAAAGCCTTCCTCGTCCCTTGCTCTGCAGGGACTTGAACATGGCTCACCGTGGTCGCAGACCCCAAATTTCAATTCTCTGCTGATTCCAAACAAACTCATCTTTGCTGGAGAGGTAACTGGCAGACTGTTTGTTTCAGGCCAACACACCAAAGTGGAATACTCTTAAAATTTTAATCCCTTCCTCTGTTACTGCAACAAGAGGCATGAAAGCTGTGCAGTAAAATACACTCCTCAGCCCCCCAAACTAGTTTGCACAGGATTTTCTTCTGACCAGAAAGTTCACTAACATACTGTTCTATCTGCATACCTTTCCACTGAAAATAGACACAGTAAATATTACGGGGTCTAATGCTGATAGAGTAGTTTGTTCTTTCAGTCAAGCTGCTTCCATATTAGCAAAATGGCCCCTCTGCATCTCAGTGTGGAAAACCTGATGTTGGCCCAGATTTGTAGCATTTACCTAACGACCAGGTGGGCTGAAGCCTGTGTACCCAACAATGAACATTTTTGTTGGCTGCCATTATAACTATAAAGAGTCTTTATCCACCTAGAAGTTATGTCCTCTTGTAACTCCATGGGAATTCAGTCATAAGGAAAAGAAAACAAATATTTTATACACCCTATGAAAGGCGGGACATGAACACAGGTGTGAAAAATGCAACTTTCTTTATTATTCCGTAACAATTTAATTTCTAGTTTGGGCTCCCAATTCTCCAAATTCAACTTGTGGCTGTGTCCAAATGCTGGGGGTCTGAAACAAACATTGGTCAGTAAGAGGGGGTAGGGACCCTAACTGTTGGTAGTCCTCAAGAGCATCTTGTGAGACACCAGCATCCCAGTGGGTAGATGGGTTGCCCGGGCTTATGAGTGCATGCTGGTTGATACAAAGCCCCTGTAGGACCAGCTATCCTCACTGTTACTTCCATGCCACTCTAGGAGGCATAAAATCATTCTGCTGGAGCCCAGGGATCTCAGAGCTGCTGATTTTGACGTCATCTAATCCAAAGACTTGCTCTCCTCCCCAGAACCCTAACCTGGAAATCAGGACCCAGGGCCCCTGTCCCTGGGACACTGCATAACTCTATTCTGCTCACTTCTCCATCCCTTCTCTTTTCTCCTCTCGCCATCAGCCTAAGTAAATGTCTTCTGCTTGAGGCAAGGAAGCCTACTCTCCTTCCAAATGCTTCTTGTCAACATTGTATCCATGCCTAATACCCAAAATCGCCTCCGCTATCCTGAGAAGGGAAAACCAGGGAGAGCCTTTTTGTTCTGCTTTCCAGTCTTTCCCTTGAGGAAATAAGCACAGAGGTGGATCCTGTTTGAAGGGGAGCAAGGAGAGGATTAGCCAGAAAAAAGGGTGGAGAGGGGAAAAGATGATTTCCAAACTCCCCTCTCAGAAATGTTATTTCACAACATTATCACCACCTCTCCGTAGTCTAATCAGGCTTCTGGAACAGGAAGGGGGGGGGGGGTCAATGTCATCTAAATCACGTGGCTAAAATTTCAAAAACAACGTGGATTATTTTGCATAATTTTTACATGATGCATTATGTAGGGGAGCAAAATTTGCTGCCCCAAAATGTGTGCCTTTGGCATGAAGATTATTTTAGGCTCATTATTTTTAAGAAACAGAAGATTCAGGAAGCTTTTCTTCTTACCTTCCCCATAGCTGCCTAAACAATGAAGACAGAGGACCTGTTCCAGGAAGGGAGCTAACACTACAGATAACTAAAGAATGAACCAGGCGTGTAGACGGGGTGGAGCCTCGCAAAGTCCGTTAAAATTCCTCTCTGTGCCCCATTGTCCCTGCGTGGCCCAGCAAACATTCATTTACCAAACATTTGCTTTTCCATCTCCATGTCAATGGCTTGCCTCCCCTTTGAAGTCCCAAGTGCTACTCAGTTCTCCTGGGTCTCTCTCATGTATACATGCTATTAGATTTTATTGATTTTCTCCTGTTAATCTGTCTCATGTCAACTTAATTCTTAGACTAGAAGGATAGAGAAAAATTTCTTCCACCCAAGTATTTGGGGCTGATAGAGATCTTCAGCACACATCATTTCTTTAAAGACTTGAGTTTCATTAATACATTTAATTGACATAAAATAGTATCAGATTATTTTTATTTGGTGATTATCACAGGAAGTTGACAAGTCCTTCACAGCCTAAGCTATCAATTACTGATCTGGCCAGTTCTATGAATCCATCTGACACCACTTCTCTAATTCTCCGACACCAACTAGGTGTCCAACACTTCAACCAATTTTGACGATATTTACTTGGAGTTAGCATCAGACCCCTCAGCACTACAAGACTGCCCCCACTTTAGATGCCAGTTGTAAATACTAGGCCACCAGTACTTCTGAAACTAAGCAGGACCCTGTGGGGCCCTCCTGGGTACAGATCCTTTCTGTGTCCCCTGGAAGCTCTCCAAACCCCATCATTGAGGGGTTTGTATGAAGATTTCATTATGTAGATATGATTGATTAAGTCATTGGCCATTGGTGATTGAAGCTGATCTCCAGCCCTTTTTCCCTGGTTGGCATAGGGGGAGAGTTAGGTTGGCTGAAAAGTCCAACTCTCCAAGGATGGCTTGGGTCTTCCTGGTGACTGGTTCCCATCCTGAAGCTATCTAAAGGCCAGAATATCATTAGCATGCAAAGACATTCTTATTCAGGACATCCCAAGGTTTTAAAACTTCTCTGCCAGGAACTGGGGATAAAGACTAAATATTTATTTTCTGCTGCACCCCACTGGTTTTATCATCTACTTTACAATGGCCAGTATCCATCCTTCAGCCCCAAGTGGGGTCCCTATTTGTTCTTACATTGCTATTTGTCCTTCTGGGAATTGTAAACTGCTCTCAGTTGCTGGGCAGAGTGTGCTTGTCTTGCCTAATTTGAAATCCTTGATCATATGCAGAATACAAGTAGGACTGGTGTTGACGAGGAAACTCCACTGCCTTTCTATCACGTCCCCACCCCCGACACTTCTGCGTCTCTCCTGTGTTACTGCTCCTCACCTCCGTCTCCTTCCCTGCCCACTAAAGGCATCCAGCGTAATGTGATTGATACACAAACACATAAGTGATACATGCACTTGACGACGTACGGTCGAACAATAATCAGCATTGAGAAGAACAAAGAGCCTTATTTAGGGTCTCAAGAGTTGCAACTCGGGAGACACAGACTTAGGTAAACCCAAAAGGGTGTCCCAGAAAGAAAGAAAAAAGAGTCTAACAAAGGCAGAAGCCACAAGGCTTCATTCTGACACAAGAAAAGGAATATTTGTTCTAAGGGAGGAGCTGTCACGAGTTGTTTTAGGGTAAGGGTTCCCACAGGTTTCTGGCAGATGTTTTGATGTTTTCATTAGGATGATAAAGTGGTCAAAAGGTCAGGTTTCATCCAGGCTTTTCATCCATCGTATTTATTTTTATGAATATGTATTTTACAATTTACTTAAACGCTTTTGTACTGCAGTCCTACATATTTCTCTCAACCACATATTTTTAGCATCAGTCCAGTATGCGTTTATGGTTTGTTGCTTCATGGTGTTCACCTACCATGTGCCACTTACATGGAGCGCAGGAGATGGACACCTGAGTGATACCCCACACCCACTCCTACAAAGAGGCGGGGCTGAGGATGCCTGTGCACACACCTTTATGGAATTATAATGGGTTTCTTTGGGAGTATATGTATGCAACAATGGGATTGCTGGACCTCAGGCTATGCGTGCTTAATTTCAGAAAGCGTCACCGAATTTCCAGAATAATTTCACTAGTCTACACTCCCAAGAGCAGCCTATGAAGGTTTCCATTTCCTCATGTTTGTCCATATTTGGCAATTTCTTTCTCTCTCTCTCGCTCTTTTTTTTTTTTTTTTTTTTTAACAATCTGAAGAGTAAAGTGTTTTGAAGGTAAAAAAAAAAAAAACTTTTAATTTGTGTTTTTCTCTTTCCTAGTAAGGTCAAGCATTGTGAGACATATGGTTTCTCCCCTGTGAATTACAGCAGTTCATTTCCTGTGCTCATTTTTCTCCTGGGTTTTCTGTCTTGTTTTGTTCGAGTTCCTTACTGGTTCTAAATAGCACTTTCTCATTGATGTTTGACATTACAAATATATTCTCTAAATCTGTCACAATCACTTTTTAGTTTTGTCTAAAATAATCTCCTTTGAATTTAAGTGCAAAATTCCTATATTTCTAGTGCCATTTGTGGGGTTTTACAATTTCCTGGAAATGATCCCTATTGTCTAGGTTTTCTTAATCCATTATTACACTGTTGTTACTCTTACCGTATTTTTAAAAATATCTATTGGGTCTGAGTTATTTCTCCCTTTCATTTTGCATTTTGCTTATTTTCTTTTTCCAGTTTTATCAGAACTTTACCTTATTAATTTTTTCAAAACCAGCTTTTGATTTTACTAAACATCCCTATTTGTTTTTTCAATGATCTATTTCATTGATTTTTGTCCTCATCTTTATTATTTTCTTTCTACATGACTCCTTGTGTTTACTTACTGCTCTTTTTCTGGTTTTATTTTGAGTTGAATGCTTTGCTCATTTGTTCTTATGCCTTCTTGGTTTCCAATAAATGTATTTAAAACTATAACTTATATTTTAAGTACTGCTTTAGTTGCATACCAAAATTTTGATGTTTCATTACTGTTTAGTTTATAATATTTCATAATTCTCCTTATAATTTTCTCTTAAACATAATGATTATTCAGTAGTATGATATCATGTTTTTGGACTTAGGAGATTTAAAAATCTATCCTTTGGTGTTGATTTTAAATTTTATTGTATCATGGTGAGAGAACATAATCTCCACGATGTTGATTCTGTGGAATTTATTGAGACTTCCTTTGTGACTGAGTATATAGTTAATTTTGTAAATATTTGCATGTGTTTTTAAAGAATATGCATCATTTGGGGGGCATAAAGTTTTATATATCAGTAAATTAATAATTAACAGTATGTTATTTAGCTCTTCAATACTACTTACTTATTTTGAAGTCCGTCTGATCTAACAGTTTCTGAGAGAGGCAACATGAAGTGCAAAGATTAAGCTTTACTTTCTGATTGGTTTATATATTCTGGGGACATATTGGTAGGCTGATATATGTTCGTGGTGATTATTTATTCTTGATCTATTTTTCTCTCAACAGTATACTACATTGTGTCCTTTCTGTTATTCAACCCTTTGTTCTTAATTGTCATATTTTGTAAGCCGAGCATAACCAGTTGGTTCTTCTTTATGTCTTCTTGTTTTGGCTTCTGGGTTGTAATATCCTACCTTATATGCCTAAGACTATTTAAAAGTATTCTTTGGTCTTGTCCACTAATTCTGCTTTCTCTGACTCTGATTGTCACTTTGTGGCCTTTCTTTCATAGCTGTTATTCTTCTAAGATGAAGCCATCAAATTCTTTGGAGCTTTTACTCCTTAGAGGTGCTAGCTTCTTCTGGGTGCGTGTTTGGGCAAGAGGTAAAGCCTAGCCTTACTTTGTGTCCTGCCTGTGGGTTGGGGCAGAATTCCCTCAAGGTCAAGGGCCTGTGCCCCGGCATTTCTTTTTCTTAAGAGATATCTTGGTCAGTTGTCATCACCTGGCCATCTGGTTAAGAGGGACGGGGTGGGAGAGGAAAGCCTCAGAGCCTGCGCATCTCTTGCTCATTGCTCCAACTGGCTGCTTAAATGTCGAAAGCTACCTCCCAGTCCCTGCCTGCTGCTGGGCTGGCTGCTGTTTCGAGTTCTTTCAGCAGTGACGGGGCGGCAGCAGCTCACTCATGCCCTTGTGGGGTCAAGCAACAAGCTCTGCTAAAAGCGTTGCCCGCGCTTCATCTCCTGGTTAGCAGGGCCCAGCTCTGTTCCCTGCTAGACTGTCTCTTCCTCCCTAGTTCCTCAGCCTGGCCACGTCCTTGGCCTTCCCATTAACTCATCAAACGCATTATCTCCCCCACCCCTTTTACTTCTGTGGCATCTCCAGGGTTGGGTTAGCGAAAGGAGCAGATGAGAAGAGAGCCAGTAGTTTACCATGTTAGCTGCATTTTCACTGAAGGGTGGCACAATGTGCAACCCCGAAATACGGCTGTACCGGTTCATAATGTAAAATCATTTTTAACCCAATCCAGTCTGAGATGTGGCTAAAATAAAACTTAGCTTACTGGCCGTTTATTTCATACTGAGTATTGGGCCTGCTTCCTTAAATTGATTTTGGACAAAACAGGTGGGATATATTTCACAAAGATCAGTAACTATGCGATCTGTTAAACACTGACTGCTGAACACTTCTGGCATGTTTGTTATGTATACCATGCACTCTTGTTAGCCTCTGTGTCTTGTTTTACACAGCTCTGTGTTTAGGATATTTACTGAAAAAAATGTCTCTACTCTGTGAACCGTAGTCTGTTTACTTGTTTGTTTGTTGTTCGTTTGTTTAAGCATTGCTTCCCCTACAGAATAAAAGTTACTTTTCCTTTGAGTCAGGGTTCAGAAACTGAGTGTGGATAAATGCTCTTCAAAAGTAAACCACTGGAAACATGCATATTGTTTTTACAATGCTTTTAATATTGTATATAGGCTGTCAACTGATGGAAATAATGACCTCAGGGATGTGTTTATCTTGATTTTAGCCCAGTTAAAATACATTTAGCTTTTAGCTTTAACTTGGGCCCAAACCACATCAAATGGGCCACACACAGACTCCTGAGGTCATTATCACTTTATGGTGATTTTGAAAAAGAAAAGGAAATCAAACTGTCTTTTTACATTACTCTTTAAGTTCAGAATTCTCACAGGAAGAGCAAATATATTTGTTCATTTCTTTCCCTTTCCATGCTAGGTTACCTGCCAGTCCCACCTTTCCTAAAGGGAGATTTTTAAGCCTCCAAATGAATCTTAAAGCCGGTTTGAAGTGTGCTTCACTGTGATTAAGAAAAGCTTCAAAATCCAATATTATCTCACCAAAAAGCCACGTCCTCAGAAAATGCAGACAATTCTCTTGGCAGTCATTCTTTTAATGTTAAAGTCTCAAGTTGAGTCATGAACTTACTTATTTCTGAGAACATTTTACAAGTCATGGTTTCGTGTAATCGTCTCAAACTAAGAACTGTGTCTGTGTATCGCTGCACATTTCCAACCTGAAAGAGTAAATATTGCAGTTGTGCTTGCGATAGTGTACAGAGGCCCAAGAGGAGGAAATGAATTATACAGTGCTCAGACCAAGCAGTGATGGATGAGACAGAAGGATCATTTCCATTTGGACAGCTTAGGTGATCAGAGGCTGTTTTCTATTTTACCAAGAGAGTGCATGTGTGTTCACAAACACCATATGCTGAAACATTCAGTCCTTACTTAGGGAAGGGTTTGCTACCATTCTTCAAAGGCACCCAACAGCAACTCCTGGACCAGCCTGCTCATTCTCCTGGATATCTCCCATTCAAAATGAATCTTCACCTGCTTCTTTTCAGACTTAATGAATTCACAGCCTGAAATGATGTGCTACAGGCCAGAATCATTTAAATACTGCCAATCCTACATTCAGGCATCACAATAGAATCTTAAAATAATACTAATACCATTTCAGTATATGCATAGCATAGAGGCTGCATCACTGACTAACAAAATTTAGGCTTTGAAAATTAATTAAATAAGATAAATTGCACTAGAAAGGGCTTTAAAATCATTAATAATTTCTGCTAAGCTATATATTTTAAGTTTTTAAAATAAAATAATTTTAGAATTAGACTTAAAACTTATTTTTTTCCTTTTTGCCCCTTTTTTGATTTTCCCATTGCCCTTTACTTTGATGTCAAAATAATTCTTTTCCTGGGGACAATTAACTTTTTATTCTAAGAACATTTTAGCCTTCCATCTCACCACTGTATCCTATTGTTTAACCTAAGGAAACCTAAGGAAAACAATGAAATATCTTCACCAAAATTTATAGGTGCAAAATTTATAGGCAAAGGCTACCCGTTATAATTCTGCTTCTGAAATCTACAACTTCTGGAACTAATAAGCATATTTAGCAAGATTTCAGGATATAAAATTAATATACAAAAGTCAATTGCTTTCCATACACCAGCAATGACTAAGTGGAATTTAAAATTAAAAACAGAATACAATTTATATTAGCACCCCTCAAAATGAAATACTTAGGTTTAAATCTAAATACATACAAGATCTATGTAAGAAAACGACAGACACCTGATGAGTGATATCAAAGAATAAGTAACAGAAGAGATATTCCATGTTCATAGACAGGAAGACCCAATATTGTTATCCCAAATTGATCTATATATTCAATGTAATTCCAACAAAAGTTCTGGTAAATTATTTTGTTAATGTGGATGAACTGATTCTAAAGTTTTTATGCAGAGGCAAAGGACCCAGAATAGCCAACTCAATATTGAAGGAGAAGGATGAAATCGGAGGACTTACTTACACTACCAACATCAAGACTTATTACAAATACGCAGAGGTCAAGACTGTGGTATTGGTCAAAGAACAGACAAATAGATCAACTGAATAAAACAGAGAGCCCAGAAATAGACCTACATGAATCTAGTCAACTGACCTGCAAAAGCAGCACCAAGTGTATGAGAAGGCAAGCCACGGACTGGGAAAAAAATCTGCAAAACTTACCTCTGATAAAGAATTCTTGCTCAAAATATACAAAGAAGTCTTAAAACTCAACAATAAGAACAAACAACTCAATTAAAAAATGGGTCAAAGACCTTAACAGATGCCTCATGAAAGAAGATATACAGATGGCAAATAAGCACATGAAAAGAATCATGTCTCATACGTTGCAGGTAGAAATGCAGAACGGTTCAGCCACCTTGGAAGACATTTTGGTGGTTTCTTACAAAACCAATCATGCTTTTACTATACAATCCAACAATTTTGCTTCTTAATATTTACCAGGAGAGGCTGGAAATCAATGCCCCCACAAAACCCTGCACATGGATGTTTATAGCTGCTTTATTCATAGCTGCCGAACCTTGGAAGCAACCAAGATGTCTTTCAGTAGGTGAATGTACAGGGGACAGTAAAAGTATTAGGGTTTTGGTGGGGGGCAGGTGTTGAATAGGTGGAGCACAGAAGATTTTTAAGGCAGTGAAAATGCTCTGTATGATACTATAATGATGGGTAAATATCATTATACATTTGTAAAACAAGAGTGAACTCTTATGTAAACTATGGACTTTGTGTGATCATGATGTGTCATTTCAGGTTCATCAATTGAAACAAATGTACCACTCTGGTGGAGAATGCTGACAATGGGGGAGGCTCTGTATGTGTTGGGGCAGGGGACTTATACATAAAATTGAAAGAAAATTTATATATAGATATATAGGGCCATGTAGTATCCTCATTTATATGTGTAACTTTAATAGATTTCTTACTTTCAGTTTTGCTTCAAACCTTAAACTGCTCTATAAAACTAAAGTCTTAAAAAAAATTGGAAACTCTGTCATCTTCATTCCCCTCTTGTTTCCAACCTTTTGCTGTTACAAACAGCACTGACATGAAAGATCTTGGCCATATGTCATTTTGTAATTTTGCAGTGTATCTTTAAGATAGATACCTAAAAGTAGAATTGCTGAGTTAAAAGGTAGAGGAGACATACATAATTTTTCTAGATATTCCCAAATTCTCCTCTGTAGGGATTATATCATTTTTACCTCCCTCCCGGCATTGTATGACTACCAATTTCCATATAGCCTCAATGACAATAATACAGCATCAAAATGTTCGATCTTTGCCTAACAGAGAAGTATCATAGTGTTATTAAAATTTTTATTGTGATAATATATAATATAAACTCTGCCATTTTAACTAGTTTAAGTGTGTATTCCATGGCATTAATTTTATTCAGTGTTGTGAAACCACTGCCACTGTTTCCAAATCTTTTCCATCACCCCAAGTGGAAACTCTGCAACCAGTAAGCAATAACCCCTCAATGGCTCCCCCTCATTCTTGGTAGCCTATAATGTACTTTCTGTCTACAAATGCCTATTCTAGATATTTCATAGAAGTGGAATCATACAATATTTGTCCTCTTGTGACTGGCTTATTTTATTTAGCCTAATGTTTTCAAAGTTCATTCATGTTGTAGCATCTATTAGACCATCATTCCTTTTATAGCTGAATAATATTCCATTGTATGTAGGTTAACATTTTGTTTATCCATTCATCTGTTGATGGACACTTGGGTGTTTTCCACTTTTAAGCTATTGTGAATAATGCTGCAATGTACTCTCATGCAAAACTATCCATTTAAGTCCCTGTTTTCAATTCTTTTGGGTATGTACTTGGGAATGGAATAACTGAATCATATGGTAATTTTATGTTTAACTTTTTGAGAAACTGCCAAACTGTTTCCCATAGCAGCTGCATCATTTTACATTTCTACTAGTAGTGTATGATAGTTCCAATTTTTCCACATCCTTGTCAATACTTATTATCTTCTTCTTTTTTTTTTTTTTTTAAAGAATAGCCATCCTAGTAGGTATGAAGTAGTTGTTTGGCTATTTCCATTACTAATGAGGCTGAATATGATTTCATGAGATTAAGAATCATGTTGTTTTTTTTTTAAACTATGTCCTCATATTTTATCCCCAAGGAGGATATTTAGAGATGACTATGGAGGTAGACTTGACAGGACTTGGTGACCAGCTTAATATGAAGAATGAGGAAAGAGGAATGGATGCGTCATCCTAGTTTTTAGGCCCGTGTAACTGAGAACATGAAATCACTGTTAACATGATGAAATAAAAATGGTGATTGGAAAGTATTATTTTGACAAGAGAATGGATTAGAAGGGCCCAGCAGGGAGACCAGTTAGATAGGAGTCAGTGGAAATTAGATAGGGCTAAAATGATAAGGAATTGAGTATTATAAAGGGACTAATGTTAAAATAATGCAAAAGAACTTTTAAAAACCAGGACTTGATATTAGGCTGATTGGAGAAGATGCAGTAGAGAAGAGTGAAATGTTAACGATTTCAAGCCCTCGAGACTGAGTGGTGGTCGCAGAAAGAAAATAGGATAACATGAAAAACTCAAATACAACTTCCATTATTCTGCAACTGGAAATCAATCTTAATGTGCAGATATTCCTAAGAGGGTTCTTAAGTGAAGATGTTTATACTAAGATGGGAATGATTGCTATCAGCTCTACTTGTGAGCAGGCTTGGACTTCGGGAAGGCGAGGTTGGAGCACAGAGACCTGGAGGAGCACAGTGGGCTGAGAGGAGGCCCAGGGCAGAGCAAAGAGCATCACGGGATGCTGGGCCCAGAGAGAGAAAGTTTACATGTTCACCTTAAGTAACTTTCTGTCAATAGGGTATAGCATGAAGGGCAATGCTTCACCCTTTCTTGCCATCTGCAATGCTTGCCCGAGTCACTCTGGCTTGCAGGTGGCAGAAACCCAGAGCATGTAAAAGTGGAACTCAACGTCTATCTCTCTCTCAAGCCCAGCAGAATGCAGGTGGTGAAATGACATCACTGGGGCACCACTCTTTCCATCCTTGACTTTGCTTCTTTCCACGTTGGCATCCTTCTCAGACAGGCTCTCTGTATGCATTGGTGAAGATGGTACCTGTTCTAGGATTACTTTTATTTGCTCTTTAGTACCTTTTTAGCTCAGGAATAAGAAAAGGGGTTGGGAGGGGTAGTGGAGAGAGAGAAGACAACGCCCTGTTCTTAGTTCCAGCAATAATCCCTCTGATTGGCCTTGTTACGTCATGTGCCCAGCTTTGAGCCAATCAGGTAACAGGGGAGTGCACTGTAGTCACTCTTAAAACAGAGGCTGGGAGCCTGACTCCAAGCCCTTGGACTGAAAATGAAAGCGTTTCAAGGTTTCCACTTGGTGTCACAGTTTTTACAGTGGGAACCCTCATTGAAAGTAGAATGCAGAGTATTCGTTACTTTCAAAAATCTAGCTTATATGTGGAATAGTATTAAGGCTATTCACGTTGCTTTCTTATCCTAGAAAAAGACATTAGGGACTGGCATACTAGTGTATCTTAAATTCAAAACGTTTCAGATTTTTAAAGGGACGTTTGAGTTCACTGGTAAAATAAATTAGCTGAACTCTATATTGAAGAAATAAAATCTGTTTGTTTATTTCAGGCAAGACATGTTGCCAACAGCTGTGGTGAGATGTGACGTGATCTTCTCAATGAACAATCTAAGAGCCAATGAGTAAGCTAAAATAGTAGAATCCGCTTGTCTGGAGTCAGTGTGTTGACAAGGAAACAAAAGGGAACTGTAGGGTAAACACAGGGCAAGAGTGTACAAAGAGAGTCGTTAAAAATAATACAGACGCTATGCAGGAGAACTCCTGTAACATAACAAAGTTAAGTGCTTTTCCCGTTAAATCTTTGGTTTTCCATATGGAGACACTAAACCTGGTTTTCATTGTTTAAAATCAACTCCAAAAGACTGTCCTTAAATCACCTTGAAAGTGTTTCCGAAAGTTGTTAATGCAAGAGTTTTTCAAGGTAGCTTCCAAGTTCTGACCCATCTATTGGCTTCCAATAAAGCAGTCTGAAACCTTCCCTGAAGCAACTTTATGATCGGTATTATTGCATTTCCAGGGTAGTTTATCCTTGCTAGGAGTGGTCCAACTTTATATTTGATAAATCGTAGAGAGAAGATTCTTTGCCAAGACTGGCAACAAAGAAATTTCCTAGGGTGGAGCACTGTTGTGTGTGAGTTTTCCAACCACATTAGACAGTGGTGTAAGGAAAACACATGTGCTCTTTGTTTTTTTATCTGGAACTAGTGCTTGTTAACTTTCTGCTATTATTCACTTTAAATATAGGTTTATCTTGTTATCACCATCTGTTTTACCTAGGATGTGTAAGGTGTATATAAATACAGGAGATAACCTATGGTCTTACAGGAAATAAATTTGCCTCTAAAAACAGTTAAGCCTTTGTCTTCTAATCTTCAGTGCTTCTGTAATTGCAACACCGCGGTGAGATAGGCACACGACGGTGGATGGTTTTTAATTTCCTGAGGGAATATTTCTCACGGTGCCAAGGAGAATGAAGGCATGATTTTTTTAAAGGCAGGAATTTTTGAATAGCTTTTTCTTCTTTTCATTTTTTATTGTTGAAAACCGGAGCTCTATTAATTTGATAATTAGAACAAAGACATCAGTTTTAAGTGTGAATGCTAGTCCAACATAAACGAGGTAACAAGATAGGCACTTATTGTTTCAAATGATCTTAATGATAAGCTGTCCTACTTTGTATGTATCCATATCCATATGCATATGTATTTATGTTAGCCCTTTGTCCATAGAATATTAGCATTTACTTCGCCTCTTATATGTCTCTTCCCTCTCCTTTGATTTCCAACCAGGATCCTTTTTACTTTGTTATCCCACCTGCTTCCTTTATTCTGGGTCTCCCAGAAATGGGGTTGAATTCAGTTCTTATCGTACATTTTGGTTTTCAGTGACAGAGGCACAGTTGAGATCTGGAGGCAGAACAAGCGGTGACCAGTGATCGGTGTGCTGCTAGTTGACTGTGACCTTGGTCAAGTTGTCTAACGTCTTTTAACCTTAGTTCCCTAAGCTATAAATGTGGTTAATGCATTTCTCCGCTTAAATCATTGGGCTCGGGTACTTGTTGCATGGCAAGAAAGCAGAGGTCAGCATTCAGAAGACTTTAAAGCATTTTGTACATGTGGGGTGGCTGCATTTCTGTGATGGTGACAATAAGCTATCCCAGAGCCTACTGCAAAAGCTATTGAGATCACTGCCTTCCACGTGGGAAACAAGAGAGAATGGCAAGAATTAAGTCATTCAAAGGTAGTATTTTTCAAACTTTAGATTGCTACGCACTAAGGTTGTGAAATTAGCTGCTACTAGCATTTTAAAAAATAAGATAAAATAGAAATGTTGGAATATGATAGGAAATATCAGTGTTTATATCTCACAAGTAAGAGAAAGTACCCATAGGTAAGGGTAGTATTGCTTCATGAAACTTTTGTATCATTGTGCATGTGTGTGTGTATGTGTGTGCATGTGTGTGTGTGCACGCACGCGTGTGTATAAATGCTGGGTTGTGGTGCAATACATATGTTATAGACTGAATGTCTGTCCACCCTGCTCCCACAGTTCATGTGCTGAAGCCCTAGTCAGCAGAGTGATGATATAGGAGGTGGGGCTTTGGGGGGGAGTACATTAGGTCATGAAGGTGGAGCCCTCATGAATAGACATTAGTCCCTTTATAAAAAGAGACATGAGAGAGATGATCTCTCTTAGATCTGTGAGGACACAGTGAGAAGGCAGCTGTCTACAAGCCAGGAAGTTGGGTTCTCTGAATCTGCTGTCATCTTGAACTTGGACTTCCTAGCCAAGAGATAAATGTCCATTGTCAAAACCGCCCAGTCTGTGGTATGTGTTATAATAATTTGAGAGATTAAGACAATGTATATGTTATCAGTGAGTCACAGTCAAACAGTTTTGGAAGCCAGCACTCTAGGATATGACATATTGGGGTCATCTGTTGAGTCGTCCCCTCCCCATCTCCCCCAATCTTTCATATGTCTTGTTCTTTCCTTTAGCTTAACTGTGGAAGAAGGACATAGCGATAGCATAGGAGGATTAGCTGATTCCTCTAGGATAATTCCCTGCCTCCATGTCAGTCTCATGTTATCCCAGGGTAGCATGGGTCTATGGAAAAGGAATTGGTCTAGAAGTCAGAAGACCAAGACCTAAAGTGACTCCATTTATTTTTGCCTCTTGGACCTCAGAAAAGTTCTGTGACCATTCTTGCTCTCATCTCTTATTCCTTACGTTGGGTATTAATTCATGGGACACATGATTATTAAGCCTGTAGAGCCAGGAATATGGCAGTAATCATGGCCATCACTCTCAGTGAACTTAAGTGTCTAATTTATTAAGGCTGTTTTGAAAATCAAATTAGATAAAATTCACAAAGTAGCTTAAAACTTCATTGTTCGATGTCATATATGACAACCTTGCTTCTTAAAATATAGTGAAGATAAGCTGGAGTCACTTTTCTGTGATCCCAGGAAACTAAAAAAGTTCCCCATTATTACACATGCACACTCTTATATCCCCCCGTGGTAAAACCAAGACCTCCGTGAACTCCGTATTCTTTTCCAACAACCACACCATCTCTCTGCTCTAATTGATAGCAAAACTCCCACTTTTACACGCATGATCGTTCCTTCCTTGACCAACACCTAGTTTAGTAGGACATTTTTAGGGATTTCTTAACTAATATTGTTTTGATTACTGACTTTTTAATTTAATTACATTGAGATAAATGGAATCGTTTGAGGCTTGCTGTAATTATGGGCTGACACATGGTCAATCTTTGCAAATGTACCCTTTGTGCCTGAAAAGAATGTACACCTCCAATTGTTGGGTTGAATAGTCGATACATGTTCATTAGATCAAACTTATTAGCTTTACTGTTCAAATTTTATATAACCTTACTGATTCCCCCCCCCCCCCCCCCGTTTGATCTATCAATTCCTGGGAAAGATGTGCTGAAATGTCCTGCTATGAAGGTAGATTTTTATTTTTTTTTTCTTCTAGTTTTGTTGATTTTGAGGCTACATTTAAAAATCTTTTTGGTATATTAAACTTTTTTTATTATAAACCACAACTTTTATCTATGATAATTATCCTTAAAGATTATTAAGACTGAATATTAATGTAGCTACACTACTTTCTTTTATTATTTCCTGTTATCTTTTTATATCACTTGACTTTATACCTATCTGTGCACTTATGTTTTATTCCTTCTAACACTACTTTATCGAGTAGAGTTCCATACAGTAAAATGAAATATGACTTGCGAGAGTTTGATGACTTTTAATTTACATATGAACTCATATAATCCCACATAGCTCAAGATATAGAACATTTGCACCACTACCCCTCTGGTTAAATAACTACTGTTTTCTGACTTTCATCACCATAGTTTTGTTTATTTTTTTTCTTTTTAACATTTTTTATTGAGTTACAGTCATTTTGCAATGTTGTGTCAAATTCCAGTGTAGAGCACAATTTTTCAGTTATACATGAACATATATATATATTCATTGTCACATTTTTTCCCTGTGAGCTACCATAAAATCTTGTATATATTTCCCTGTGCTATACAGTATAATCTTGTTTATCTATTCTGCATTTTAAAAATCCCAGTCTGTCCCTTCCCATCCCCCACCCCCTCGGCAACCACCAGTTTGTATTCCATGTCTATGAGTCTGTTCCTGTTTTGTACTTATGTTTTGTTTTTTTTTAGATTCCACATACGAGCGATCTCATATGGTGTTTTTCTTTCTCTTTCTGGCTTACTTCACTTAGAATGACATTCTCCAGGAGCATCCATGTTGCTGCAAATGGCGTTATGTTGTTGGTTTTTATGGCTGAGTAGTATTCCATTGTATAATATACCGCATCTTCTTTATCCAGTCATTTGTTGATGGACATTTAGGCTGTCTCCATGTCTTAGCTATTGTAAATAGTGCTGCTATGAACATTGGGGTGCAGGTGTCATACTGAAGTAGGGTTCCTTCTGGATATATGCCCAGGAGCGGGATTCTTGGGTCATACGGTGAGTCTATTCCTAGTCTTTTGAGGAATCTCCATACTGTTTTCCACAGTGGCTGCACCAAACTGCATTCCCACCAGTAGTGTAGGAGGGTTCCCCTTTCTTGTAGGGAGGTTTTTTATTACTAATTCGATTTCATTTTTAGTGATTGGTTTGTTCAAGTGGTCAGTGTCTTCTTGGTTCAGTCTTGGTGGACTGTATGTTTCCATCTCCTCTAGGTTATCCATTTTGGTTCCATATAGTTTTTCATAATATTCTTGTATGATATTCTGTATGTCCATGTTATTTGTTGTAATTTCTCCATTTTCCTTTCTTATTTTGCTTATTTGTGCTCTCTCTTTTTTCTTCTTTGTGAGTTTGGCCAGAGGTTTGTCGATTTTATTTACTTTTTCAAAAAACCAGCTTTTGGTTTGATGGATTTTTCTATTGTTTTTAAATCTCTGTTTTATTTATTTCCTCCGTGATCTTTATTATTTCCTTCCTTCTGCTGCCTTTTGGGGTTTTTTGCTCTTTTTTTCTAATTCTTTTAGCTGATGGGTTAGATTGTTTATTTGAGATTGTTCTTCTTTTTTGAGGAAGGCCTGTATTGCTATAAACTTCCCTGTTAGCACTGCCTTTGCTACATCCCATAAATTTTGTGTGGTTGTGTTTTCATTTTCATTTGTCTCAAAGTATTTTTTAATTTCAACTTTGATTTCATCATTGACCCACTGGTTTTTTAATAGCATGTTGTTTAACCTCCATGCTTTCCTTTTTTTTCTCCTTTTTTTCTCTGTAGTTGATTCCTAGTTTCATAGCATAGTGGTCAGTAAAGATGCTTGAGATAATTTCTATCTTCTTAAAATTGTTGAGGCTTCTTTTGTGATCAATCCTAGCACATGATGAAGTACTTGATCAACCCTAGAAAATGTTCCATGTGCACTTGAAAAGAATGTATATCCTATTTTGAAGTTTGATGACTTTTAATTTACAAACGAACTCATATAATCCCACATAGCTCAAGATATAGAACATTTGCACCACTACTCCTCCCGTTAAATAACTACTGTTTTCTGAATTTTATCACCATAGTTTTGTTTAAAATGGTCAGTTGTCATTTAAGAAAATTTCAGGAAGGAAATAAGTAACAAAATCTCTTATTTACATACTGAATTGTTATTTTTGATGTTCTTCAGTCCTTTATGCAGATTTGACTTTATATCCAGTATCATTTCCCTTCAGCTTGAAGAACTTCTTTCAGTGCAGGTCTCCTGGCAATGAATTCTCTCAGTTTTCTTTTATCTGAAAAATTTTCTATTTCAACCTTATTTAAAAAATATGTAATATGTTTATTGAATGGTTTAAAAAACCATTCAGAGTATAAACAGGAAATGTTCTTCTTCTTCTTTTTTTTTTTTAGCACTGCCTTTGTGTTTTGGCAACTCTCTATTTCCCCATGGAATTTTGGGTCCTATAACATCAGGACTAGAGTCCAGATTTCACAACTTTGTCATTAAAATGATCTCACATTTGGTATTCCAGACCAAGTCCTATTCATCTTCTAAAAAGACTTCAATTTTAAGAACAGTTTTGTATTTTATATTAAAATGAGAGGAAGGTACAGAGATTGCCCATATGCCCTCTGCCCCCACATATGCATAGTCTCTCCCATTGTCAACGTTAGTCACCAGAATGGTACTACTATTTTTTTTAAATCTAGGATTAACTTACATTGACATATCATAAATACCCAAAGTCCATATTCACCTATGGGTTCAGTCTTAGTCTTGTACATTCAGTGGGTTTGAACAAATGTATAATGACAGATACCCATCATTATGGTGTCCTACAGAATATTTTCTCTGTCCTAAAAATCCTCTGTGCTCTGCCTATTTATCCCTTCCCTCTTCCCCAGCCCCTAGTGAACACTGATATTTGTATTGTCTCCAAGCTTTGCCTGTTCCATAATGTAATATAGTTGGAATCATACACCATGTAGCCTTCTCAGACTAGTCACCCTCATTTTTTAAGGATATTTTTGTGATGAAGAATTCTGAAATGACTGTTTTAGCACTTTAGAGATGTTGTTCTATTATCTTCTGACTTGAGAAGTCAGTAGAAATACTGATCATTGTTCTATGATGCATAATATGTCATTTATCTCTGTTTTTCTTTCAAAGTACTTTCTTTATCTTAGTATTACCTGATAATATTTTGTATCTTGATTTATTATCTTTCTTACCCACTAGATTCTAACCTCCATGAAAAAGGGAATTTGTGTTTTTGTCCACATTTTTATCCTGCTTGCCTAGAATAGAGCAAGTACATATGGGTATTCAATTAATATATCCTGATTAAATGAAGGAATGAGTGCTAGTTACTGCCTCTGGGTGTCTGTTTCCTTTATTATACACTTGGAAAGCTGAGATGAGAAACTCAACTCATTGGCTGCAACCAAAAACTCTTCCAGACCACACACTGATAGAAATAATAGACTTTAGGTTAATTCCCACCTAATTTACACACATACACACTGGAATGGGGAGAGAGTAAAGAACTTTAAATCACAGAAGTAATTTAAAAGATAACAAATTGATATTAGGGAATTCCATTCTTCAAATATTTAAAAATTCTTAAGAAAGTCTTTAACTTCTTTTAAGTGTTGAATATTTACTGGCCACTTCTCTCTAAGAATTCCCTGCCTTACCCCCTCTTCCTAATTCCTGTACTCCCCTCCATTGTTCGCAGCATTCCCATCCGTGTTTTCTTCCCTCCAAGCTGTCAATCATCAGGAATCCTCGCACTCTCATAAAGTTAACACGTTCTTCACCTCCTTGCAAAGAGAAATGGTTAACATTTACTTGTGAGGTTCGCTGGATCCCCTCAACTCCAGGTTAATACTGATTAGAATACGTTTGCTTATTTGGGTGATAAAATAATTATCTTATGTTTTTCGTCAAAAAAATCATTGTGTCTTTATTTCAAGACTTTTGGGGGTCCAACTAATTTTTCCATTTTACTATGGGACTGAGAATGAGAATAAATATCTGCCACTAATTCTTGGAAATGGACTAGGTAATCCCAACATGGAGAAAAAAAATCCTTTGGTTACTGCCAGCATTGATTGTTTTCTCATTAGATTAAAGTAGAATATTAAACTCTTAAAGGATTTCCTCAATAGTGAAGAGCAGTCTTTTCCTTTGCTAGTTTTATGGCAGAACCATCCTATTTTACATGAACCCCTTGGCTGCTTAGTTCACGATGTCAATTTTTATTGTATTTATTCAATAATTCAAAAGTAGAGTTCCCCTTCCTCCGTGCTTCCTAAAACATAAATGTGGATGATTATTGTGTTTGTGTATAAATGGACTCTGAGCAGACTCTAGAATCTGAGGAAATGACTATTGAGGACATATTGCTGTATTTTTTTTCTGTTCTTCATTCTCCTTATTCCCTCTTTATTTTCATTCTCCTTTTTCCTCTTCTTCCTTGATATACTTTTGAAGTATTCAAGAGTTGGTGCAAAATTCCTAATTCTACCATGGTTAGTGTCAGGGTAAGTCTTTCCAGGTAACTGAATGTCCAGGCGTTCCCACGTTACTAGGTTCTTGTTTCCTCTTTTCCCAAATTTTCTTTTCTGAATTCTCAGAAACCATCCATAGCTTTTAAAACTACTTCTGTCTTGTTCCTTCACAAATCTCATTGTCCTCCCAAAGATGGGCCTCAAAGTGGGTGACCACACAGGTTTTGCTTTTTCTTCCTTCCTCTTTTCATTTTTCCCATCCCCAGAGCCCCTCAAAGGACGGTTACACTAAGTTTCTGTGTCAGCTGCCTTCTGAATGGGCGGATCCTTTGGAAGAGCTGCTACACTGGGAATGAGATGATCTGATTTGCATTCCCGGTTCTGCCCCTAATGAGCAGAGTGACCTTGAATGAGCAGCTTAAACTCCGGGTCACCTTTTCCTCATGTACAACTGAGAATGCTCACACTTGTCCCTGCTACCTAATGAGGGTCAGATAACATAATGGATGCGAACACATTTGATAAAATGATTAGGATTGTAGAATCATAACTGATGACAGAGGAGTCCCGTCAAGCCTGCATATGCATATTTTGGGGTGTGATTTGACTCTACTAACTTTGTTTAATGCCAAAAACATTCTGTGCACATGTATTAAGGTTACAGAGGCTAATATTAACAGAGAATAGGACAAATCATGCAAACAAATGAAAGATTCACAATTCTCTATCTTTCCCTATGTTTCTTATTTTGAATGCCCAGAGAGCTGTGTAGATTTCATAGACTTTCCTTTTATTCCTTCCATTAATCCAGCATTGAAGTTCCCATGATTTAGCATGAATAAAAATTACTGTAGAATGTTGTATATACAAAAATATGTATACTCTGCTTTATGAATAATTTGAGGGATGAAAAGGGTGATTTTGACTATGTAATTTTCACCTTACATGCTGAATTGAGAAATTAGCTCTGCATAAAGTTCTGATCATCCCCGTGCTCTAAAGATAGCCAAAGAGGAGAACTTTTATATTATGCAGGGAAATCCCTTGAAGAGAGCAAATACATTTTTAAAAACCTAGGCTAGCAGGGGGTTTGTAAGGCTGATATATTCAAGGAATGTAACACCTTATTATCACTTCCATTTTCGTTTTCTGAGCATAGAGGTGTAGTTTTAGGACCCCAGAGAGAATCACTTTTGCATAAGTAAATTTTTTTATCTAAGACCTGCATTTTAACCACACCTCCTAAATATCCTTACCAGGATGACTCTCAGAGCCCACATCACAAAAGCCCAAACTCTACCTCCAAAGTCCAAACCAAGCGTTCTCGCAATCAGAAACAAAAAAACTCCCTTTTTAATTCTTTCATGTTTTTTTTTTTCAAACAGCCCAGCAGGCTTTCTTTGTTTTGTGAGAGTGGGTAGTTCACTCTTCTCCTGCTTGAAAATTCTGCCACCCATTTCTGTGTTTTCAAAGCAGGTTTTGAAATGAGCAAGAAAAGACAAGCCATGGCTATTTTGGTAGAAAATTGAGAGTTGTCTGGAGGAGGAGAAGAAAGGATCAAAGCTGTTAAGGAGCTGGATGTGTCCTTCCTTTGCTGAGCCTGATTCTTGGTGACCCCATTTCTCTTGAGCACCTCACACAAGCCTAATTCGCAGGTGATAAGACAAAGCATCCACCGTCTACAGCTGGGAATTCTCACTTTCTAAGTTCATGTGTGATGGACTTAGAAGAGTAATTGTCACAGATAATCTTTGAAGAGAGAGAATGAGAGAGGAAACATATACCTTACAAATGGTTAAGTATTTACTTCTGAAGTTCCCGACTGCTTTTTTATGCCACGGTACCTCTTTACATGAAAGGTGTGGGACACTGGCTCTTGCTTCACTTGATATCCTTGAAAATAGTTATTTCTGGTCAGAGAGAAAGCAATCCATTAGCCTGAACCAGAAAGTTCATTTGCAGGAAACCTGCCCTACATAGAAGAATCATACGCTCCCTGAGGCAGCCCAGAGGGGGAAGTCTGTCTGTTGCAGTGAGAGTTCCACATTCAGGGGGCTTTGAATCTAGCATTCTGGACTCCCGAGGACAGAGATGATCAACACAGGGGAAGAAGGAGAGCAACTGGGCTGCCTGGTGACCCATTCTGAGAGCCACAGTTTAACAGTTAGCTAGATTTGGGAAGAAAATCCCCAGAGGGAGATTTGAGGATCCTAAGTGGAAAGGGTTAAGCATAGATAATTTCTAGTTCCTTGCTGTAATCTTTGTCATAGCAAGCCTGAACACATCCGAGCTTTAGTTCCCTGCTAGTAGGATAAAAATAAACTGTTTAACCTTTTAAATGCTGGTAATTTGGAGGGGTTTGCCATTTTTAGTTCTCTCTAACACATGAGCTTCTGAAAATCTAGGAGGATAGAAATGGCTAACTAACTAAATTTGGAACCTTAAAAAGGTCAGAGTAAATCTGGTGCTATCCTGTCTTTTTTTTCCCTTTCCACAGAATGCATGTTACATACTTTAAAATTGTGAAAAAGATTGTAAAAAGGACAAGCAAAGACAAAACTTGAACTGTGAAATATTGTTGTAGGAGGAGATAAAAAAAGAATAAAGTGTCTCAGGCTGATGATTTTCAGTAGATCTTGAAATTGGACTTTCTAATCCATTGTTTCTAGTCTGAGACAGTTGCTGAAAGAGGCAGTAGGAATTTCAGAGCATCTTAAGAGTTCCCCCATTTCCTAATAATCAGGGAATCATGAATGTTATGGTCTTCCAGGCCTCCTTCTATTTAACAAAAGTGGGGTTCCTCCCCTTGCCCAACCTTGGTCACTAGTGGTACTTCCCAAGGATGCTGACTTCTCCAATGGAGTCTTCATATGTGAAGAAAATTGCCAATAAGAACAAGGGCACTGGGGGAGTGTGCCCTGTGCAACCTAGAATCACCAAGAAGTGATTTTTGTGTACAATACCTGCTTTTATTTGGAGTACACACAAAACATAGAATACATGGTTTCTTTCCTGCGGGATTTAGAACCTCGTTAAACAGACCAACATGAAGAAATCAACTAGCTGAAAAATCTTCCCTGGCAACAGGAACAAGAGAAAATGGGTTAAAAGGATGCAGGGTAGAGGAAAGATCGCTGTCGGTGATCTGTGCTGATAGACAGAGGACATGGATGCACTGTCCAGCCTCCGCTCTGACTGCATCCCACCCTCCCCTCCACGTACAGATCACTTTCGTTTCCTTGAAACTCCTCGCTAGCTTCTCGTGCTTTGCTTGAGCTCATGTTGTCACAGTTGCTTCGAATGCTTTTCCTCACATTCTGCCTGTTGAAACTCTACTCCTCAGTCATCTCACTCGGCACGTCTACGCTTGAGCTGATCTGGGTCCAACTTGTGTTGTTGTCACTTGTTTATGTGTCTCTGTTTCACACCATACTCTGAGTCTCTTGAAGGTAGGACTGTTCTTTTATTTAACTTTATATCTCATGCAGTTATTAGTGTCCAACACATATTTACTGCAAAAAGTGGAACTGAATTATCAATGAAGAAGAGGAGCATTATCTCCAAAGTGATTCTGAGAGTAGAAGTGTGAGAATCTGGAGGTTAATTGTGCCGCGATGGGAAAACCAAAGAGGGTATGAATTCAGCGTAAATTTCAGTGCTAAAGAGATGCCTCAGTGGCGATATCCTATTGGAGTCTGTGCACATGGAACTCAGTGAGAATGAGATGGGGGCTGGGACGCAGTCTAGGTGCTAAGGATTAGAGAAGAGGATTGGAGTTTTCAATGGAAACATCGGAAATTTGACTTTAAGAAAAATACTTTTCTTGTATTCGTGAGTCCAAGATTCCAGAGGGAAATGAAATACCATTATGCGATTTAAATCACATTTTCCCCAGTTTACGGTGATGGGATTGTAAATAAAGTCATGGAGGGAGATAAAAGGCAGCCTTTTTTTTTTTTTTTTTTTCCATGAGGCTCAGGCTGTGTCCTCTGGAAGTGGTAAACACAGAAGAACAAGAAAAGACCTACTTTACAGCGAGTATTAAAATACAAGTATTTGCACACATCTGCTTGTTTCCCTTCCCAAAGAATTCCTTTCTTGTTTTCTCCACTTTATCCTTTCTCACACTCAGTGTGGCTGTTTTCATTAGTGCCTCATGGTCCAATGAGGCAACTGAAGATGCTGCTAAAACTTAGCCAATAAAAAAACGTTTGTAGAGCCTTCCTTGATATTATTACAAGATGAATGAAATCAAATAACTGAAAACTCACTTCCTCTGGAACTGGTGAGTTCCAACAGAGTAATTCTTTTCCATCTACTAAGAAATCCCCCGGGACCTGCCGTCACCTGCATCGTCCTCCATGAGTCAAGAAATTCCTCTCAAAAACCCCTTCTTAGCTAAATAAAAATAAGTCTAGGGAAATGGGCCGTCCTCTTGGTAGAGGAGATGTTCTCTGAGAGTGTGTTGGTGGGGCGTGTACCTGGTCAGTCTTTCTATTTTGGTTAGTCTGTTCCCTTACCCTGAGCTTCCAGGAAGCTAAGATAATTCTGACTACCTTTGTGTGCCTGATAAGCTGGCAAACTGGTTTGATCTTAGTGGGTTTTCCTTGGACCAACTAAAATAAAGGATGATTTAATTACGTTCATTCTTTTTCAAATGATAGATCCACCTGCTGATTCTTCCACATGAGCGCTTTTTAATTTCCACCACAGGTCATTCAAATTGCTTCCTTGTCTTCTGCATTTGGTGAAAAATCCACTCAGATTCATCTCTTTTTTAAAAAAAGTGCAATCTTTGGCAGTACTGAGTTTTTCCACAATTGAAATCAAAGTAAGAAAATGCCTTTGGGATTCCTGGCTTCAGAGAAGAACTAGGGCATATCCATTCAACAGCCAACATTTTAGTCATGCTAATGAACTTCCCTGACTAGAAATTATTTTCATGGCAGTAAATATAACTTTCTCCTACCTTGTTCCAAGGCTGATATCTATTATCAATTTTGAAGAATTATTGTCAAAGAAAAAGATTTGTTTTGCAGCAAAATTGAGGAGGGATGCAATTGGGGCGATCCAATGATTCCTGGATTATACTAAGCTATTAACTGACTGTCTCTTATAATTCTGCACAATACACACCATTGGAAACATTGTTCAACAGAACATTAACTACCATCTTGCTACTGCCAAGTGTTCTAGATGCATTCAGGTAGTCTATAATTAATGCACCTGCAGAGCTGTGCAAAGGACTTCATACACTGTCCATTTCAGTGGAAAGCAGCCGGATTGGCATCTGCACAACAGGTGCAGCTCAGGACAAGCACAGAAAGGCCAAGTTCTAACTAGAAAACTTAATCCCTTTCAGCATGGACTGACGAGCTTGAGATTTCTTTAGATAACAGCGCTATGAAAGATGCAGAGTAGGACGTGGTGAGGGTTACAGAGAGGATAGGAAACCTGGTGCCTGAGTACGAGTTATATTAGTTGGAGAAGTAACAGTGATGTGTAAGGGGCACTGAGGAAAGGGGATTTGGACATAGGTAAAGGGCACCAGGTCTGGGATGCCAGAGGAGTTTCCAGAAACAAGAAGTGACTTATTCCAATCTTTATTCGGCCCAATCTCTATTCAGATCGACCCCATATGTGAATTTTCAATGACCATCGGAGAAATGTAAAAACAAAGCAGAAAATAATAGCTTAAAGATGACACTAGTTTTGATTTTTGTGTCTATTCTTTGGGTTAATAGGTTACAAATATAGCTCTTTGTGCATTATTTTAAGACCATTTATTTAGGAAACTCAAGGTGATTTTATAACTCTATAGCATCTCCCATGTATGTGGCACCTACTGTGCACAGGACGCTTCACACTGGGGTAAGGAGAGCCAGCATTCTAACGCGGGTCTGTCCTTCTTCAAAGCCAGTGCTCTCCACCCACAGCTGCACAACTCTCCTCCTCGATCACCCTGCCCTGGCTACATGACCTCGCCGTTCCTCAGTGTGCTGTCAAGCTCACCTGCCCTCAGTATTTGCTACCGTCTCTGTTTCGAGCACTTTCCCCAGCCCTTCTTGTGCCTGGGTCTTTTATTCATTCAGATTTTAGGTTCAACGTCTCCTTTCTCTAGACTTGTCTTTTCTGAAACCCGTGACATCACTGACTGCCGAGTTTCTGACTATTTCATATCCTTCTATTTCATATCCTTCACAACACTCACCACAATCTGAGATTGTAATATCTGTCTGTTTGTCATCTGCCTAACTGCACAAGAATGTTGACGACAAAGATTTTGCTTGTCTTGGTCACTACTGCCTCGCCCAGCTAAGACAGAGTTTGCTAGGTATCAGGAACCAAACAGTCATATTTGGAATTAATCAAGTGTAACTCTTAGTACCTAGGAGGTGGTTTGACATTCAGGATAGTGGTAGTCCATTAATGGAAGAGTTAATTTGCCATTAGAGATGGGATATAATTTGAATTCTGACTTCGAAAATAAAGATAACATTGGATGACAGGGAAGGAAGTATGCATTCAGAGAGAATTACAAGATTCATAATGAGAAAGGAACAAAAATAAATATAAAAATAAATAATATAAATAATATTTATATTGAAGAAATGTTTATTCAGTATTTACTAGGATAGGATAACCATAGGTCCATTTTACATCTGTTGGTCTAGAGCATAATTATTAAAAATGTCCCCTTTCACTCTTTTATTTTTATTGAAGCATAGTTGATTCACAATGTTGTGCTAGTTTCTGGTATACAGCAAAATGATTCAGTTATACACACACATACACACACACACATATTCTTTTTCAGATTCTTTTCCATTACAGGTTATTACAAGGTATTGAATATAGTTCCCTTTGGTATACAGTAGGTTCTCGCTGTTTATCTATTTTATATATAGTAGTGTGTATCTGTTAATCCCAAACTTCTAATTATACCTCCCCCCTCTTTTCCCCTTTGGTAACCATAAGATTGCTTTCTATGTCTGTGAATCTATTTCTGTTTTGTAAATAAATTCATTTGTGTTGTTTATTTTAGATTCCACAAGTAAGTGATATCATATGATATTTGTCTTTCTTTGTCTGGCTTACTTCACTTAGTATGATAATCCCTAGGTCCATCTATGTTGCCGCAAATGGCATTATTTCATTCTTTTTTAGGGCTGAGTTCCATTCCATTGTGTATATGTACCACATCTGCTTTATCCAGTCATCCGTTGATGGCCATTTAGGCTGCTTCCATGTCTTGGCTGTTGTATATAGGGCCACTATGAACATTGGGATGTGTGTATCTTTTTGAATTAGAGTTTCTGTCTTGTTCAGACATATGCCCAGGAGTGGGATTTCTGGATCATATGATATCTATTTTTAGTTTTTTAAGGAATCTCCATACTGTTTTCCATAGTGGCTGCACCAACAGTGTAGGATGGTTCCCTTTTCTCCACACCCTCTCCAGCAAAAAATGTCCCCTTTCACTCTTGAAGGTGTTCCTACTTGGATGACAAAGCCTCTGACCTTCTTAACCGTGAGTTCAGCACTGTACTAGGCAATAAAGATGGTACAGTGCACAAGACAGTCCCCCATGTCGTGAAGCTAGCAGCCTGGTAGAGGAGACATACATCAAACCAATTATCCACCAATAGCAAGACCCAATAGTGAGAAGTGCTCTGCTTTTTTAGTTTTCAACACACTTTCATGTACATAATGTTATTTGATCTTTCCATCAATTCTGTGATGGAGAACATTAATAATTGCTTCTAAAGGAAGAGGAAACTTGCTGAGAAGTTAGTCAAGGCTAATTAGCAGCAGAGCTAGGATGAGAACTCAATCAGGAAGATGCCTGCCTTCTAAGGAGACTTTAAACTTAGTTCCAAAGAGTGAAAGAATAAGAAAAATGCTCATTTTTATCTTACTTAATGAGGCTTAGAATCTTTCCAGACATTTTTGGAAATCCTCTCACTGGTATCATCTTGAGGCAACTCAGTGCCACCTCTACAGATTTCTCTAGTAGAAAAAGACAATAATTTTGGAAAGGATTTCCTGTGTACTTATTTTCAGCCGCATTGTTGTGCCTTGTTCAAACTGGGCTCAAGTCTTTAGCTCTGTAGTTTACAGTATAAGCAGCAAATCATTGTAGCTAAGAGCTGTGGTGCTGGTCTCCAAAGAGGGGTCCCCCCTGTGAATCACACTCCCCAGTATTTACACTCTGTGTAATCTCCTCCCCTGGAATCTGGGTGGACCCTGTGACTTGCTTTTGACCAACAGAATGGAGGGAAGTGATGCTGAATGACCTTCAAGGTTAGGTAAATAGAAACTTTCCAGCTTCTTCTTGGATTTCTTGGATTTCTCACAGAGGGGGAAGCCAGCTGCCAGGTAAGAAATCTGACTATCTTGAGACCATGATGCTGTGAGGAAGCACGAGCTACCCACGCTGGAAGGACCGTAGATACAGAGAAAGAAGGACAGCCACTCCCCAGTGATTCTAGACATCCCTGTGGAGGTGCCAAACTTGTGAGTGAAAAGCCATTTCGGATGTCCAGCCCAGTTATGTCTTCATGTGACTCCAGCCCCAGCTGCCATCTGATTATAACTGCTTGAGGGACCCCAAGTGAGAATGCTCTCTGAGCCCAGTTGTCTTGACAGAAATAATAAGAAATTGTTGGTTTTAGCCACTAATTTTTGAGGGCAGTAATAGACACCAGAATCACAGCTGGGACTCAAAAGCCAATTGGCTTGTCCTCGGTCCTGTCTCAGCTCCTTGCTGGCTTTGTGATCTTGGGCAGGTTACCTAACATTTTATGCCTCAGTTTCTTCATTTGAAAATGGGTATCATAATAGTACCTACCTTACAGGTTTATTGTAGGGGTTAACTTATTATGTGAAAAGCAGAGCTTGGCAGTAGAAAGGGCTCTATAAAGGTTAGCTATTATTACCATGAACTGTATGTCAAGATAAGTCTTACTAATCTATCAAATCTGTTTCTCTTAAATGCTTCATGGATACTGCAAGAAACAAAGAATCACATTTGCTTACTTACCTCTGAGTCACTTGGGCACAAAAACAAGTACTGGATTTTGAGAGAGCAAAAATTGAAAACTAACATTAGGAAGAGAATTCTTATCTTAGGGACTTGGTCGTGGGAGATCCCTCCTCTGTAACCTAGGGATGATAATAATTCTTAACCACACCGGGTTACTATGAGGTTGGAATGAATTAGTGAATGTTAGAACCTTACCACAGTGCCTGGCTCCAAGTGAGCCTTCTGTGTATTTTATCTACGAGTGCTATTATCATACTTTCTCTCAGACATTTTCCCCCAAGAGCCGCCTCAGGATTTTCCCATCATTCACGAGAGACAACATGGTCTTCTGAAATGCTCAGGCGATGGATTCCTAGTTCTATATGGACCGACTGCAAAGCGGCTCCTCTTGCTGTTTTTAAGCTCCTTGACCTCCGTCAGCTCTTTTTAGTGATGCTCAGAAGCTGGAATGCTTGAGTTTCAGATATAGATTGGAGAGCTTCCTTACTAACTCCAATAAAATAGCTCAGAGCTTGGCTCTCACTTTTAAATACTATGCAGATGGCGCTGAACCCCAGCCAAACTGGCGGTAACTTGATTTCCTCTGGTGAGTGCTGGTGGGGTGTCTGCAGGATGGCATTCATTCTCATCTCTTGTTCCCTTTCTCTTTTCTCTTCCTCTCTCTCATTCTTACACACACACACGCACACACTCAGACACTCGCATTCTGTGTTTTTCCTTTTAGCCTGAGTATTTTTTTTTTAATAATGACACGACCAGCAATAATTAATACAATCATTGGTTTCCTGCCTGAAGTTGTACTTATGTTAGCTATCTCATCGTGGGGAAATTTTCACTCCGGCGCCAGATCAATAGCATCCCCTTTGTGACTCCCCACTGCCAGGAGAGAAAATGTTCGCTAAAGGAGATCTAAGGAGCTTCCTACCGATTTAGAAGAGACAGAAGAAAGGACACTCTGTGCCAGCTGTGAAAGAAGCTCTTATATGCTGATAGGAATGTTATGAAATAGCTGTAAATTTGGAGCTTGTTTTCAAGAGCTGTAAAACCTAACCGCACGGAGTGGATTTTTGAACACTCTTAAAATAAACATAAACTAAGCTTTGATAAAGAGATTTTTTTTTTTTTGGTTGGATTTACTGTTATCCTGTAACACTGTAATATTTGTGTATGCAGAAATGTTGTAGATGCACGAAAACGTTAGCTGAATACAGTATAGAGAAATGTGATGCAGACACACCAGGTGTAGGAGGGGCCAGCAAGGGAAAATTTGAGCCCCTTGCTAGATAATGACACTTTTGGACCCTACACACAACCGCTGGAAATGGAACCTTATCTGGTGACCTGCATTCTTTTGGGTGTCTGGGTGGATTTTTAGCTTGACATGGAAAAGTGAATGGAATTTGTTTTCGTTCTGCTTGTGGAATCAGAGAATGTCAGATTTGAACTCTACCTTGAGGGACCATCTAATGTGACTGCTCTCGTTTGGCTTTTAATCTGGGGGCTTTGACATAGGTTCTGCCCTACCACTCCACCACTTTGTTACCTCAAACCTTTATTACTTAAGTTCCCTGAAGCTCAGTTTCCACATCTGTGAAATGAGCATCACCCTTTCTACCTGGTTTTGAACTTTAGAAACAAGGAAAATAAAATGCTTAGCATCTCATCTTATACAAAGTAGGTGCTCACAAAATAGTAGCTACAAGCCTCTTCTCCAGCAGAAGGACTGGTCCAGAATTACATTGTCTTGACAGTTCTCTTTTTTGACTAAGCAAAGTTTAGTCATTTAAAATTTAAAATTTTTTAATTTGGAAAAAGAGTTTTATTGAATTAATAGATGAACATTGCAAGAAATAGGCTGGGGAGGCATACCGTCCACAGCCATCCCTAGGTCCAGTCCTTAGAGGCACTGTCAATCATTTTCATTTTTAGGTTTTCTGTTGATTATCTTCATATCTCTGGTTACTATTTCTTTACATTTCTTAATTTCTCAACTTTATAACGTATCCATTGGCTGCCTTCTGGTAAAGCCATTATATTTGGATCACTGCCTGTTGACTTCTTTCATTCCTATTCTCAATATTTGTTATACTTTGATCACATATTATTCTATATGTGCATCATTTTATTTTACATATATATTATATATATATAGCTTTATATTCTATATTTGCATTTATTTTACATATATATGTGTGTGTGTATGTATATGTGTGTGTGTGTGTGTGTGTGTGTGTGTGTGTGTATATATATATCTTCCTTTGTAGTTACTTATTATTGTCTCCATAAGTTTTTAGGACTTTCTCTTTCTCATTGAGGTATTCAAATTTCTCAAGGATGTGTCTAAGTGTGGCATTTTATCATTTAATATGGTGGACACCGTATTCAAGTTCAAACTGTAGACTTGTCACTATATTTCCTCTCGGAAAGTGTCTTCTATTATTTCTTTAATTCTTTTTCTTCTACTTCTCTACTTTCTCCATTCTTTTTCTCTAAGAATCTTATATATTCTTTTTCTCCCATGCTACTGCTACTGAGTCCCTTAATATGCCTTGTTTTACTCACTCATATTTTAAGAAAGACAATATATAGATGGTGTGGGTTTCCTCCCCTGTTGTTTATGTAAGACAATTAATTTTCCCAAAGTATCTTTCCCATAACTGGCAGTTCTACGTGAAGTGGAGTGGAGTCAGGTGAGATGTGTCCTTTAGAAGGCTTCACTTTAGAATAAGCAGGCAAAATAATTTACTGGCAGAATAAAGCCTTCTCAAATTCCAGAAGACAGGCAACTACTCTGGGGGACCAATATTCTCACTTGAATCCTTTGTTTCCTTCTGACATCTTCTACCACTTTTCTATCTATAGGAAACTCTCTGTCCCCCTTTTTAGTCTGGGGATAAATGCTGGTGCCTGATGGATAAAGAAATCTTCAATTAATTCTCTGTTTTTAGCCTCATTTATAACTTTTTCCCTCCATAGGACCTTTCAACTCTGAACCTAAAGTCTGTCTTGTGTTATCAAGGGCGGATCAGCATTCTCCTTCTCTGAAGCTCTGAACACAACATACTCTGTGGTAAGTTTTTATCCTCCATTATTTTATTAAAATTTTTTTCTATGTTATATTACAGTGTTTTCTCAGGGAATATGGTTGGCCATGGTGTGTGCCCAATTTTCCTCCTTGAACTCAAACAAGACATAGAGATTTAAAGTTTTAACACTTACTCGGTTTTCTTAAAGAGTGAATCAACGGTTATCTAAACAGAGTTTTCCCCAGGTTATATGACTTTAATTTCCTTACCTTTTATTCATAAGGCATATGATATAAGCTTAATTTTTTCTCTTTATTTTCTACAGGTTTTCGAAGTATTATTTAAAAAGTATGATGTATCAATATGGTGCTTTAAAGCAAGTTAAAATCCTTACACAGAAAACAAAGATTAAATTTTCAACCCTATAATAACAATAATTAAGGACATATATGCACTTATATGAATCTATATCTAAATAGTTTATTTTCATAAAAAGTCTCAAATAAAAATTGTATATTTAACAAAACTACCATCACCCAGTAAAGTCATAATGGTATGTTGTACTAAATTTGAAATTGCATAAATACTAGAAGAAGAAGAAAAAAAGGACTCCATTGGCTAATCCCATATGTCTGAATCAGGTGAAAAATCTATTAAATAAATATATGAATGAATTATTATAAAAACCAGTATAAATTTGTCATCTCCCACTTGTTTTAATTATTGATAGACGTGAATTTTAAAACTGACTTATGACATTGTTGGGAGACTTAAGTGTTCTTTGGAAATTTCAGCATTTGATGAGAGAAATTTTTATGGTATCTGAGTGAACATTTTCTAGCAACAGAGGTTCTGAAAAAAGTCTGGCCAAACTTAATGTACTTCTTCATAATGATGGGATATAAAAGGAAAAATAACATGTGTTATCAAAAGTTTTAAATTAGCACGATGCTATTTTATCTTATTTGCTAGATTTCAGTCACTTACGTAGTCAATTAAAACTCTCCAAACCTGAACTGTTGGTTGACTATTTTTGTGGAAAAGTTTCCAAGACACGAGTTTTCGGGAAAACGGCACCTGAGATTCCCTGGATCGAGTTCATGTTGCTCATTTTACAGGCAGCCAAGGGAGAGATTCCACAGGAGTTATTGGGCTTCTGCTGCACAATAATTCAGCGAGACTGGAAGTCTGTTATTGGGAAATAATTTTAGCTTGCCACTGAGGTTACAGGGCAATAAATGGCTCCTTCTGGATACTTAAAGTTTACCCAGCACGTTTATGTGGCCATTTTTTTGCCTCGTGTACTTATGTATGAGTTAAATCATCACTACTGTATCACATTTACATTAAAGCTCTTTCTTATTTCCCTATCTTTTAGAAGTACCTTTTCTTTCTCTCTTTTACGATCTCTGTCTCTGTTGTCATTTCTCTCGTCTCTCTGGTTTCCCTTTAGCTGCCACCTATGCTAAAAACAGTTCACATATTTCTGTGTAAGGTTTTTCAATATGGAAGTCCCCAAATAATCCAGATTAAATATTTGCTTTTAGTTTCAGTTAAAACAAAACATCCTTCTCTTAGAATTGGTACTTTGTAAGTGATAAAATACTGTGAAAATTTCACATATTTTTACTCATTATCCAAGGCTTAAGTGACATAGTCCAGTTCAAGTTTGTATCAGAAAATATTTCATGCTACCGTTGAGAGTCTTGAAAAATATGTAGGCTTTAGGTAGTTTACTCAAGGAAAAAAACTGACAAGCACACAAATATCTTTAGCTTGATTTTATGCCTTAAATATTACTATGGATTTCAAATATCTCTAAAAGATAAAAAAAACTAAGTAAAATGAATATACTTAATAGTTACATTAGATATAAGATACTCATTAGTTCTAATGTTTGTATGTTAGATAAAAAATACATACTTTAATTCCATGTTGAGAATAGGTAAGCAAAAATGTTCCTAAAGGAAAAGAATACTTTTTTTTTCTTTTTTGATTGTACAGTGTTTCAATCTTTTAATCCAATTTCTTTGATAACTTATACTATTACTGTTTCCAGGCTATTTTTACTGAATATTTTGATGACGTATAAAAACCACTAGTTTTGTGGAAAGAATAACATTTTTAGAATTAGATGCAAAGGATACCTTCTAGGATTTGTTTCCTTTTCACATATTAATTTCTTTAAAAATACATTAAAAATGAATTATAGATGTAGTCCCCAAATGAATTTTTAGGTATCTTCCAAATTCCCATTTTGGAAATCTTTTCTACAGTTATAAACGTAAAAAACGCATTCTTTTCACGTATTTATTTTAGCTACCAGAATTGCTAGTCTATTCAAGTTCCAGAAAAATCAGGAGATAATAAAGTTAAGAGATATACTATTATGGTTTACATTTTAAATTTGACATGTCACAAATGTCTTTCTCTTGCAAAGTTTACCATACCTGAGCATTCCAAATACAATGTATTTATAAAAAGGTGGAGACACAGTTTGTAGTGAATATAAATCGATCGTAAACACAAAGGAACAGGGAACCTGAGCAAATGTAACATACCCTCCACAGACAACACCCTTGGGCGAATGTAGCCTGGGTCTGTTAAGTGGTGTGCAACATCCCTATGTTGGGCAAGGTACCAGCGAGCAGGGGAGAAACTTGGGGCGGGAGAGAGAGTAGGAATCTAGCCTGAATTTGAACCCCATGGTTACGGCATTCCTCTTGTGGGCATGGCTAAATCTTGAAATGGACTAAATCTCAGTTTTCTCCTCTGAAAAATGGCCTGTCTAACAGTTCTATGTTTATCTAATGAGAAAATTCTTCAGAAATTGTTTGGATAACTATACAGGACAAAATATATACAAAGTATTATTAGAAAGACAAATGCTTAACTATAGTAATAGAGCTGGAGAGGCAGGTGAAGGAAAGAACTGCAAAAAAAAAAAAACGAAATTAGAGAAGGTAAAACATTTTTAGATTAAAGCAATTTCAAAAGTAATTTTGGTTTGTAGATAAATAGATGTGGGTTTCATTTTGCTGTTTTGGAATCAGCATAGTAGTGTAGTTCATTACAGATTTTAATTTATAGTTTGAGTCAATAAATTTCTTTGAATAAAATCACTTCTTGTTTTTTCTTTTATGAAAAAGAAATTATCTGGGAATATTTTCATACTTTTCTGCAAACAGTTTAAAGAGTTAGACTAACATAGTAAATGGAGATGTGGTTACTAAGATACTGTGTTTTGAATTGTCACTTTTTCTTTTTCATTTTACTGAAACATTTCTAAATTAAATAATCCCTCATTTGCTGTGCTGAGACAGTCTACCCATGTCCTGCACTGGTTTTCGGCTACAGTGGTTAACCTTGTCTGGACATACATATAGAGGTCCAACAGAATTTGGTGGCGTGAAAGGACTTTATTGTCCCATCTGAAACATGATGATGTCCCACACCATCTTAGGTTATTGTTCTGTGGCCCAGAGCCCAAAGTAGATTCTGTTCTACCCAGAAGCAGCACCTTCTCGGTGGTTGTTCTAAGTAGGCATGGCCAATTAAGCAAAGAAGAGGGCAGATCAGAGAAGAAAAAGTTTAAATTCCCATTCCTGGGACAAAACCGAACTGCCGCACCACATGATTCCAGGTGATTGTGTACTGTGGTGGTTTGGGGCAGCATCTACACCGGGAGGGAGGACTGGCTACTTCTCTCCTTACTACATGGCCCGTTCCACCACACCACTCTGTGCCATGTGGACCACATTTGTTGACATGGCTGGCCAGACGCCTGCTGTTGAAGCCTGTCCAGCCATGTGGCTCGTCCTCACCCACCACTTTATTTTTATTGCACTTTCAGCCAGATTTTGTGGCTAATGATGATATAAACACTATGGTAGGGGAGATGCCAGTGGACTACTGTGCTTTTCCCTGCAAGAATTTCAAGAAAATGAACATACTTGATGCACTTTTCTATCTATATTGAAGCTTCATGATACTTAGAATAGGCCTGGAAGAGGAGGGAAGTATAAGAGGGGTATAATAAAGTAGTCAGTAAATGATAAAGAAAAGATGTCAAGGAGAAGGATGACTGGAGATATAAAGAAAAGGCATGAAATCTGTTGATATTGATTTCCATGACTTTTTTTTGGTGGATTTTTGATTTTCCTTCCAACCATCCTACTCTTAATCCCACCATCCAGACTTATACCTTCCTGGATTCACCACACTTTTCTCTGCTCCAAAATTCAGTTTCACATGAATCCATTATTAAGCTCTCTTAATAGGCTGTAACTCCCTCTTAAAAAGTCAACTGTGTTTTTCATATAACTTAACTCTGTAGTACAGGCATTGTCCAACATGTATTCACACAAAGAGGCTAGACCAGAAGAGAAGCCCATTTAGTGAATGGGTAACTGATAGCATCTTTGGAAATTTAATGGAAGGCTGAACAAAGAATACTTGCTCAGTAAATTATTTGTTGAATTGAGTTGAATTGAACTGGTAGCATCTCAGAGACTGTGGACAGGTACAGAGAGGATGAATAGGATGGTCTGGGAAGCCAAAGAAACTGGTAGGATTGGAAATATGAGCAAAGATATGATCAAACCTTAAGAGAAGAAACTGCCATTATCAGTTACCTCATCCTATATTATAGCTACGCCAAAATGCAGTGGCTAAAACAATAACCATCTTATGTGCTCCCAAGTCTATGGGTTAAGAACCTCGGCTGAGTTCAGCTGGGTAGTTCTTCTGCAAGTTTTGCTGGGGTCATGCACGTGATTGCAAGCATCTCGCAGCTCAGCTGGGGTTAGATGGTCTAAGATGGCATCGCTCCCATGTCTAGTGGTTGTTGCTGCCTGTTGGCTAAACCATGTGTCTTTATTAGACTAATTCAGTTTCCCACCTGGCAGCGGAGTTCCAAGAGAATAAGGCCCAGTGCACAAACACTTTTCAAATCTTTGCATATGTTATTTGGCCAGTGTTGCATTGAGCAAACCTAGTCACATGGCCCAGCTCAGAATCAATGTGGGAGAGAATGAAATGAGGGTCTCAATAAAGGAGGCAATATTCATTAAGGCACATTACTAGACCAGTCTCCCACAGCTCCTGCATTGTGTGATAATGTTAGCATTCGTTGTTGCTCCTATTTCTCATAAAGAGAGTAGCTTGGACTTGGAATTGATGTCACTAAAATTCTAGTCCAACAAATTACCCCTTACTTAGTAGCTCCTCTCAAAGTGTCTTCCCAGTAGTACTTCTGAGAGCCCCATTTTACCAGCCATGAATTTGCATAGGAACCTGGAATAATAGTGGCAGCTCTCCTGTGTGATACACATTTTATTCAATTGAGTTCACTACGTTAAAGTGCATTCCAGATGGGGAAAATAAACAGGGGTGGCACTGTTTGAAAGATTTAAATTGGCTGCCCACACTTGTTGGTGCACCTTGTTCCAAGTGTATACTGGGATGATAACTACAAACAAAAATTTGGGCCCCGGCCTTTAAAATTTTCAATTTGGCCTTTTAATTGTTGATTGCATAATTATGGTACTTTATCACCTAATTTGTCCAAATACCTGCTACACTTTTTGGCATTGTTTATAATTTTGCTTAGCAACCAATCAAGCATGCGTTGAAATCCAAGAAAGAACTGTTGAACAATGGGTCCATAAACCCAGCAGCTGAAGGGAGTATAGAATCTTACGGAAACAAGTTCAATTGCTTTTCATTACACGCCTCTGGGTGGCCAAATGCTTGGGCAGAAAATTAAGCCTGCTCCAACTAGCCATATTTACACTTCTGAGACCAAAGTCCAGTCTTTCCGTTTATGTTAAGCTACCATTGTAAAATAATTATATTATTTGCCAAGTTTTTAAGTGACATGAAAGGATAAATCTGCAAAGATAATTTATGGTTTGGTTCCCCAACTACTCCCAGTAGGTTATCTGGAAGCCTGTTGATTCTACCATGGACTGGGAATATGAAATGTTGTAAATATATTATATATAAATTATCCATCATCTTCCAAAATTTACATTAAAAAAAAAAAACAGGACTACGGTTGTGCCAGTCATGGTTTGTGTTCATTTCTCTCCCCCTGTTTTTTTCTTGGCAAATATTATTCACTGACAGCTCAATCTCAGGGGCTATGAATAGTCAGCTCCATATGCATGCAGGGTTCTTCCTAAACCAACTTATTAGTAGTGCCAGATGTTATTATGTTTCTTGAAATGTAAGCTTAAAAAGTGATCTTAGTGTAAGCTAATGGATAATTCAGTGAGCAGGTGTTTCATTGATAGGAGAGAGTAAGCATATTTACCATATGGGTAGAATATGAATAATACTGTGGCCACAGGGCAGACTGTGACAGACTGCGAAAATGGCTCCAATGCTTCACCCTTCTTTGTTTCTGCGCCTTTTGCGATGTGATTTTGCTGTTCCTTCTGTGTAAAGGTAGAGCCTCTTTCCCCACCTTTTAGGCCAGCCTTGTGACTTGCTTTGGTAACAGAATCCAGTGGCTGTGTCTGTGTGTTGGGACCAAGCCTACGACTCAAGAGGCCTTGGCCACATCATCTTTGTGATGGACACAAAGACATAGACATCTTTGTGTTTGTTTATGGGAACAAGTGTCATCACCTGAGTGATGACAGACAGAAAAACTAGCTTAGCTGACCTGTCAACTCAGACTCATAAGCAAACCTAGGAAAGTCATCTAGGCCTGGCCTGAGGCTTATCAGAAGCACCCAGTTAACCCACTGACTGATGAGAAGCAGTGAACGGTTGTTGTAAGCCACTTAGAGTTGAGGTACTATACAGCAATAGCTGACTGACACACCCGCCTTTTCCTCTAGCTGGTCGGGAAAGCCCTTTCCTTATCGCCTTTTGTAAAAGGTTGTAGAATGTGGGGAAGAAAGAGGAATGCAAGTTACTTTATGGTTTCATTAGATCTCATCATTTTTGCTTTCTACTGGTTGTATTTATAAATATGGAACAATAAAAATTTGGGACAAATACAGCATTTTCATCCACTTCTATTTTAAGACTCATCTTTCTAGGAAAATTAAGAATCAAATTATAATGGTTCCAATGTCTTGGGAGGGGTCTGTTCATGATGGATGCTTATTATGGATTCCCCAGCCCCAGCAAACACACATCAACCCTCTGGAATGCGTGTAACCCTCTAACTTCATCTCTTGTTGCCACCTTACATTGTCTTCCTGATTCCTATGCTTTAGTCATTCAAGAACTATTTGTTGGGCACCTATGAGGTGCCAGGAGTTCTTCCAGGTACAAAGGATACAGGAAGTAGCAGTGAGCAGGATAAACAGAGCCCTTGTCCTCAAAGAGCTGGCGTGGAAGGGCAAGCGGCAGTCAGTCAATGAAACGTGACTCTACCGGGTGAGATGATGCTAAGTGCTGTGCAGAAAACTGAAGCAGGAATAGAGAATTATTGATGTTACACTTCATGTAGGAAGGCTTCCCTAATAATGAGAAATTTGAGCAGAGACCTGAACACAGTGAGGGAACAAGTCATGCAGATGTAACGAGGGGGAAAAGTGCTCCAAGCGGAGAGAAGAGACCATGCAGATGCACCAAGGAGGAAGTGTGTGTGAGGAATATTTAGGAGGCCAGTGTACCTTGTGTAGAGCTGGCAAGGGGAGAGTGGTAGAAGAAAAGAGGCCACAGGGCCCAGATCATGAAGATCTTGGGAGCTGTGAACATTACGGACTTCATCTCTAGGGAGAAGGAGAATTATTTGGAGCACTGGTGATATTTGATGGCTGCAGGTTTCCTAACTGTGTTGTTCCATGCTTACTGTGTGTGTGTGCAAGCATCTTCTCTGATACAATTGTCTACTCCTTTCTCCACCAGGCACACACCTACTCATCCATTGAAACCTAGCCCAAATATCACCTGTCTTGGGGAAGTAAATCCCCAGGAACTGACTGTCTTCTCTGTTCTCCCCAGGAAAATATATATACTTTATCATCCAAATTGGGTCACATTTCAGAGTAAAAGGAGACTCTTTCAAAAATACATCAACACAACAGATTTGAACTGACATATCTTGGGAGAGTAAGAATGCATAGTTACCTTCTTTTAAAGTTAATCACATGACACTTCAATTACAGTTCAGATGTCTGCTTTTCCTGCTAGAATGTGAGCTCTACGAGAGCAGTATTGTTTTGTCTCTGAGATTCACAGACCTGTGTAGAGTCTGACGTATGATAGGAATTTAGCAAATGGTGTCCAACCAAAAAATTGTGTTGGGTTTCAAGCATGCCTTTTATTTTTTGTTGTTATGGTCAATTGTATTAATTTTCTTTTCTTTCTTTTTTTTTTTTTTTTTTTGCTGTCCCTTTCTGGCAAAGGCTTATTTTGTTCCCACGCCATTGAAGTCAACATGAGAGTTGGCCCTCTCTGTGGGATGAATATATAACTACTCCCTGTTAAACTCAAAATAGGTTTATGAGTTGCTTTGACCAATGATGTGGAAGTGGAAGTGCGTCCAGGTGACCAGTTGTCCCAGTTTATCAGGCTTGAGGGGGTTCCTGGGATGTGAGGCTCTCAGTTATAAAACCAGAACCATGCAGGCAAACCATCCTGGTTTACCTGGGACTCACGGGGACTCCTGGGATGTAGAACTTTCCATGCTAAGATGTAATAAATACTGGACAAAACATAACAAGTGGTTACCCCAGAAGTGACATGTGCCATTTATAAGCAGAAACTTTAAAGTCCACCATAGGGCCCCTCCATTTTGATTGTCCTCTGCTGCAAGATGAGCAACATCCCAAAGAAAGGATGTTCCATCAGGCTGGGTCTTGGCTGAAGAAACATGGAGCAGAATCACAGCTGATGATAATGAACAAGTAACAAGTGTAAGAAATCAAACTTTGCTTTTGTAAGCCACTAAGATTTTGGGGTCATTTGTCAGTGTAACATAGCTAAGCCTAAACTGACTGATGGTTATCCTTCATTGGATGGACATTCAAATGTTGGTTTGCTCAATGTAAATTTTAAGTTTCTAAGGACAAGATAATATTTTTCTTTAAATCCCATATAAAGCTTAGCAGAATAACCTCTAACGTACTGGGGTTTTGATAAATATTTGTTGATTAATTATTCATTTTATCACAGCACTTTCAACATCTGTACATTTAGGGACATTACTGTTTAGCTCAGAGTAATAGGGTGTCTGTCTGTCATTTGAATAAATTCTACCAATTGAAGACAGATCTGGCAAAACAGACTGCGGTCACTCCGTGCCAATTTCCTAGAGAAAATGTGCAATGGGTTTGATAAGACATTTTTCCCCCCTCTGCCTCCACACTTGTTCCAGCTGGGATCTTCTGGATTATATGGCCAAACTAAAGTCAAGCAAAGTTTCCTTCTGGTCAAACAGAAGTGCCATCAATAATTCGCTGGGAAGACGAAGGGTCAGTCTCTGGGTGGTGCCGGTTCTCACAGCATTTGCGTGTCATAGTCAATCACAGTGAAGTCACTGCATCCTACACCCTGCCAGCCTCCTCTGGTAACTGATGAGGCACTTTTGGTAACAGCATCCTTGTTTCCAGACACTGCCTATTTTATCATTTGCAACTGGAAGGTATTTCTGACATCCTTGCTGCTTTATGTAAGATCACAGTGACTTTATGTCAGTAAATTTGTCAGTGCGCACTGGTCAGCTGTGACGGGAAAGGCACTAAATGGATGTGATTCAATTTTAAATATAATTAATAAATTACTGGGAAATATTTCTATTATGAATGCACTCATGTTTTGTCAAATACTCTAATCCGTGCGCTCAAAAAAGAGCTAATGTCAAGTGAATTGTTTTTAATATGAAGAGAGAAGAGGCATCAGAATTATGATGAAGCTGGTTTAATGACAAGCATTTATTTTAAATAATGTTGTCTTCTATCTGATTTATGAATTTCAAACCTAAAAACACACACATTAGGTTTGTTTGGTTACCTGCTATACTTCACTATTATAATGAAGCAGAAAGGTATAGGAAACTTGCTGCTTGCTGAAAGCAACCTGAAAGGTAAATACTTTAAGTTTTAGTTTTTAATGAGGAAACTGAGATCAGGAAAATTAAATAATTGTCTCTAAGTCACTCAGTGACTAAGAAGTGGATTTGAATTATGTGAGTACAGTGTCAAAGCTCTCTACCTTCTGCCTAATTCCAGAAGCCTGAAATGATACTTTCTGCACCTTCTTGGACATCCATAGCCTGTCTGGACTCCCACTGCAATCCTGTGACCACACCTTGAGTTTCTCAGAGGCTTACTTCTGGAACCTTCCAAACTTAAATATCCTTCCCCTGCATAATCTATTTTCTGCCCTTCGGGCTGTCTTTAGTTTGGACAATCCTGCTCTCAACCAAGTTTCAGACAATGTATGGTAGAAGAATGGATTTTTCTGGGTTCTGGAGGCTTTAAAGGAACACCTTAAATATCCCTCGTTCTTTTCGGCTGTAAATACCAACCAATGGATTCAGAAATAGGATTTCTTCCTGTGTGTGTGTGTGTGTGTGTGTGTGTGTAGCTTCAATTTCTCATTCATAGAGTGTCATACAATAAAAGTCATTCCTTTCTAGTACTTGATTGAAGTAGGATGAACCCTCAGGGAAGCAAAACCAGAAGTGAGTTTTCTGTTTTCTTTGAACTTCTTCCAAGGGCTGCTATGTACAGTTGTGCAAATAGTGCATTTCACACCCCTAAGGATCACCACCTACATTTGTAATATCATATATCTGTGCATTGACTGACAGCAATTTAAAGGCAGATCATAGCAAAGTGTGTTGAGGAAGCTGCAGTTTTCCTTGACTCTCACCGAGGCATCATCTGAGCAAATATCACCTACTTGTTTTCCAGAAGGAAGAATCATGGCAATTAGGAAAGTCTTTAGACTTGCTTTCCATGCCTTCTCCTACAAATTACATCATTTAGGGGTATTAATACTTTAAAAATATATTGTGCAGTCAGGCTTTGGAAAGAAAATATTTTAAGTCAAATGAGCCAAGCTAACCAGATTAATGCATTCATATTTTATGGGGGCCTGGTAAGTAGAGTCGTGGGCATGTAAATGTGTCTGAACCTACTTAGAAGACACCCAGAAAGATCTATGTTTGGGCAAATCTTGATGTATCCAAATTCTTCTATAGAAGAAGAAATACACATGGTAAATTAAAGAAAAATGTTTTGGATGTCAGAGCGAAGTTGGCCATCAAACACCTGTTATTGTAATAACTGTTACAGCTTCTTATTATGTATGTGTGTGTGACTCCAATTACTACTGATGTAAAAGATTTAACTTTAGATGAGACCATTGAAGATGAGAGGGTCCCATTCTAAGTTTTCCCACTTTATTCACTGAAATAAAATCAGTGTTGCGAGTCAAAGCTTTATTTTAGGAATAACTTCTTTACATTCCACGTTAAAGAGATTAAACAAAATGATCAGAAAGCTTTAACCAGTTGTTTTTTTTTTTCTTCCTTTGAGGTCAACACTAGGTTTGCCCAGTGGTCAGCTTTGCAAGCTATTTCACTCCTATTTTAATGGGCACATAAAGATCATTACATTAAAATTAATTCCCATCAGGGTTTGCAAGGATTCTACCCCCAGTTGAGACTTTAGGAAAGCTGTGTCATTCAGAGGTTGAGAAGAAACCCAAAGAAATCATTCTGTCAGGTTAGAGTTAAGAGATTTTCACCCAGGAAAAGTAATTGAAAAGTATATATTTTGCATAATGAAACAGATGACAAACTGGGCAAGCTGGCCTATTAATGAGCCTCCTGTAAAGCCAAGAAGCCACCGAAGCAGGGACTGAACGCATGAAGAGAAATCTCTGATCTTAAATTTTAACAACCAATTTTAATCAAACCATCGGAGGTGTTGAGTTCTTAGAGCCTATGACGGGGAGGGCAGTTTGAAAGAGGGATAAAAGAAGACGGTTTAGATGAATTGAATTGCAAAATAGTATCATCAATTCGGAGTTCTGATCAGGGAAACTTAGTTTTACTTTGGATTCCAAAGAATTCCGTATTTTCACAAGTCTGGTTTAAGGCCATGTGCATCTTCATTAGACCTTCCTTGACAGTAGTGTTTAGAGGTCAGGTAATGTGACCTTAGGTTTCTGAATGGAGTGTACCTTCAAGAAATTAGTGTATCCAAACCTAAGAGCCCAAAGACTGGTCATGTAGCAATGTGGGGTTATGTGATACAGTGGGCAAGGGTGTGGGTCTCAATTTCCTACTCTGTGAAACTGAGAATTTATTCTATAATCGATGGTTCTCAGTCCTAGTGGTGCCCTTTAGAAAGCACTGGGGGAGCTTTAGAAATGAAACACTCCATCCTCAGAGAAGTTGTTTTAATTGGCCTGGGGTGGAGTGAAGTGCTTGTTTGTGTTTCAAACTCCCTCAGGTGATCCTAACGAGTAACCAGTTACAAAACGCTGATTTGAATTTAAACTATCTCAGTTTCATGGATGAATAGAAAGATCACACAAGAGAGGGGACAGAGCCAGGACCGACAGGATAACATTTCTTAACCAAGTTGAAGTTTGCAGCAGCCATGTCCTTGAACTTCCATTGTAAATGTATTAATGAGTATGTCTAGTATCCTTTCAGGTGAAAATGAGAAATAAGGTCATAATTTGACAACTTTATTGCCCTTCAATGTGCTTTTTTCAAAGGACACAAAGTCTCCCTTGATAGGATGATAGAATCTCTGAGGGTGGGGATTTTTGTTATATTCCCTATTGTGTGTCCAGTCTTACCACAGTGCCTGGCAGACAGTAGGCACTCAATAAATATTTGTTAAATAAATAAATGAACAAATGCATTTGTAGTTGACCCATTGCATTATGGTTTTGAATGAGAAATCTGAAATTCAAGTAGTTTAGTGATGGATGAATACAATTGCAAGAAAGGTAGAGATAAATCATGGCAATTGACAAGTTAAAAAAGTCAGTTGGTTTTCCTCTCCATATGACATCAAAAAATTAGGCTTTTTGAAATGACCACTTTAACTTTGACTAAAACTGATTCTTTGACGGGAAAGCCTCCTTTTCTGTTTAATAAAAATGCGCTATTTTTCTTCTCTTTCTGTTCTCCCCCCTCTTTCTCTTGCCTCTTCCCCACCCCAAGCCCCTTTCTTCCCCTTCCATCTTCTTTTCCTCCGTGTCCAAAAACAGGTTAGGTATTTCCCCTTTCCCCAAACCTACTCTTCTTTTCAGTGTCCCTGGGTAATAGCCATATTCAGGCTACAATCCCCGCTTCACTTCAATCTTCGCTTTCTTTTGTCCATAGCCAACCAACTGCTAAGATTTCTCAAGTTCACCAGCGCATGCTGTATTTTCTAACCTCACTGTGAATCTCTTTTTCTAGCTCTTCACTGCTCATAGTCTCTTCCCAGCTCTTGCCTCTCCCATCCAGTTCTAGCCTGAAGAGTTTTCTTTTGAAGATATTCATCTGTTTATGTGACTCCTCTCCAAAACTTTGCATTACCTCCACCCTTTGGAACATTCCTAGCTCCTTAGCATGACACCCTGCACACTGCCTTTTTACTCCAATGACCTGCCTTATCTATCGTGGTATCTGTTCATTTGGGCTATGTTCTCATCCTTCCAAATGACTTGCTGTTACTGATGTTCCAAATCTGTGGAAGTCGCTGTGATCACAGCAGAAGTTCCTTTCTCTGCCTTTTCAAGTTCTACTCATTTCTGAAGGCCCAACTCGCAATTTGCCTCTTCTGGGAAAACTCGGAACTTCCTTTTATAATGCAGCGTTTGACTTCTTCTTCTTCCCTCTTAAACCACGTTTGCCTTGTATGATGAATAGCCGTTCATGTGTCTATCTCCATCACTAGATTATATGGTCCGTGAAGGCAGGGATGGACCATGGCATTTATTATTGAATCTATAGTCCCTAGAACATATTAGTTGCTTAAGAAAACTTTTGTTGAGTAAATTAATGGTTGAATTAATGGCTGTAATTATGAGGGCTTTAGTAATTTTAGTAAAATTCTGGGGGAGTTTTCTTTTCTTTTCTTTTCTTTTCTTTTCTTTTCTTTTCTTTTCTTTTCTTTTCTTTTCTTTTCTTTTCTTTTCTTATCAAGGGTCCAAAAATAACCCCAGGAAGACAGTTACCCAAGCAGCAAATGACTCATTCAAGGTGATAAATCATTATCAGGGAGGTACGTACCTGCTGTGTTATCCTGTGATTGATGTTTTAAGGCTTTGAAGTTGTGTACAAGAAAATTACGCTCCTAAGCCCTAGTGGACAAAATGAAATCACAGGCAGGAATCACGATGGTGTTCATTTATAGGGAAAGCTACCAAAATGGAGGAACAAGGAAGACAGGCAGGGTGATTTATATTGAAGGCATCTACAGTAGATGTCCCCTTTTTAAATAGAAAGATTTAAATCTGTCTATAATTACTTCTTGTTGAGTGCTTCTCACAACACTAGGAGTGTTATGCTTTCTAAGATAGCTTTGGGAAATTGTGACTTGACCAAAGTCATATTGCTTTAGGTGGGACAGGCTCCAAGCTCCACGCCGAGTGATACCAAACCCTTGTATATGTTTGTTTCTTTTGTATTTAACAAAGGACTCATCATTGTTAGAGTATTTGTGCCTTAAAGCTACTTTTCTTCTTTATAGTAGTGACCTCATAGAAAAAATTAAAAACGTAAATATTTAAAGTAAAATGTGGGGATAAATCTTGTGCTGGTTCACCCACACTTCCACTGATATTCCCATCTGATGAACAGTCCGCATTGTGAGTCAGCTGGGCCACGGCTGCTTCTAAGACACTGTAGCTGATGAAGCGGATTTGACCATGCAGATTTTATGTTCATGGCTTTTTTTTTTTTTTAAAGCATCTTTTAAAGCATGAATCCAAATAGCAGATCTTTTCTACTGACTCTCTATAGGTTCTTCATGGAGCAAAGAGATGGTGAAAGAGAGCTCTAAGTGACTTATTAAGTAAGAACATTCCATTTTTTCACTTTTTCTTTTTGATTCATGTCAAGCTCTCTGTATGATTAATTAGTTAAACATAGACACTTTAGAGTCTCTTCTGAATTTTATTCTGTCATTATGTAAGTAAATTTATTACCCATCTTCATGAATCTGTATTTTGAAACAGATTCTTTTTGGTTTGACATTTTCTGAGTTTAATGCCATTAAATTACTATTAACTCCAGACAAAGGGCACTAACTTTCCATTGTGTGAAGCATAAAGAAGCCTTGTGAATAGATTTTTTTTTTTTACCCTAAAAGACAGCAAACATCTCCCCTGACACTATACCCCTGAGGCAAATTTGATGCAAACTGGGTACCTCTTTTAGGGCTCTCATCTTATCCAGCATTCGTACATGTAAACATGAATTCGCAGAAAATGTAGGAATGTGAGTAAAGATGGAGATGCTGAAAGTAGAGGTGGGACATTTGCTTGTCACAATATTCAAATTTAGTCTTCACTGAATTATCACTTTAGTTAATCTTTATTTCGTGACCAGGGGGTTCTTAGGTAAAGTTCCAGAGCTTGAGCTGACTACAGAGGGAGAATCAAGAAGTCAGAATTCAGTCTCTTGTGGGGTCACGCAAAGAATTCAAAACATAAATCACTTAGTAGTAAGATGTGGAAATAAATATACAATAGGAATTATTTCTTCAAGAGGGAGGAACAGTGCCTCCTTTGCTAGTAGGGAAAGGTCCAGCTCACAAGAAGATGAGCAACTCTGGTTGAATTTGAAGACAGAAAGGCAGAGCCAGTATAAGGCTTGGGTTGCCCAACCAGCTGGCCAGGATGTCAGTATTTAAGAGGCAGTAAAATCAGTGCACTAAATCAGACACAAAGCACCCTTCAACTTGTGTTCCCATGCACATTACCTAATTGGAAAAAAACGTAAATTAATACTGTTTCTGCCACATACCCAAGTAAGAATTACTAAGTACATTGTTCTAGCTTTGATCTGACTTTGTTGAGTATCTTTTGCAAGCGACATATGCAAATTGCACAGACCTCAGCACTAACTCTGAACCCCCAAGCGCCCATCACCTGAAGTCAGTGGAAAACCTGAGCTAGACTAATTTATGGCATGATGCTTTTCCATAGGAATGACCTATTTATTATTTATCTTCTAAGTGCTAGACTGTGTCTCCTAAGGATGTAAACGCAGGGCTATTCAAGTTTGCTAATAAAAGCGTGCTTTCCCCATCCCATCAAATAAATGAAGAACAAATATTTAAAGAACACCATTTTGTGGAGGTAAAAGAGTATCTTGTCGGGGCAAAGGAGAAGAGACCCATACCATGTATCGGCATCACATCCAGCCTACGTGGGGAGGGGGAAATACTTCCCTCAATCAGTTGAAAGCGGTTGAATAAAGAGTTTGGGCAGAGTTAATGGATCCCCTCAGTGCCACCAACGGAGGGAGCCTGTCGTCCATAGATGGTCTCTCCTGGACCCTAGTGCTTGGCGAAATGTTAACATGCTGTACTAAATCATATGGTCACCTCTGAGCTTGTTCAACAAACACACTTAAAAAGGGTCACCAGATCTTTTCAGGGACCTGTAATTTGCTGGAGCCAGAAAGGGCTGGAATTTGAAAAGTACAGCTTCCCTGCGGCAGAGATCAAACCCATTGTCCGAGCTGTGTTTTGTTAACTTTGTACATAGGATCTTCTTTAGCGACTCGGGAGACACAGCTGCTCTTCACATCTAGAAGTGAAAGAAGCCAGTCTGAATGGAATATGTGGGCTCTGCCGAAAATGAAACATTTGCTTTGGTGTAGGACTTGGGGCTCAACCCTGCATGTGAAACTTCCGCCGGAGCTCAAAGTGGAGGGGAAAAAAAAGAGAGAGAAAAGCTATGTAATTTGTTTGAAGTTGTCCAGCACACAAAAACTGACCCACAGATGGGAGAAGCAAGACGAAAAATTATATTTTAATTTCTCTATCTAGATTAGCAGTTAACTCAAACAAAAGGATTTGAGAAAGGGGACTGTCGCTGCTTCCTGAATCACCCGTGTTTTTGTAACCGTTTGGGTAATACAGTTGGTTCGGTGTTACCCATCTGGGAAAGATGAGAAAATCCGGATGTTTGATCTGCATGTGCTTCTTTTGTGTCCACAGGGAATCTACTGTTCTAATAGATTTAGGACCTGTATTTGATATTTCCAAGTCCTTTGGGGAAGCATAAACAAAAGGGCAGGAATCACAAAGCACCGCCTAAGGAAAGGATTCTCTTTGTGTTACACGTAGCGCCTCTTAATTCTGTCCACACACGAGAGTCTGTGAATTCTCTCTGAACTCATCGGCTTGGCTCTAAGAGCAACAGCAAATAAGAAAGACCTGAAAATAAGGGGGTGATTCCATTAAAAAAAAAAAATCAGCCAAATGAATCCGTTTTTGACTAACGAATTGATTGATTTTTTTCCTTCTTTGCCTCCCCTGTTTTCACTTTCTTCTTACTTTGATGAGATGCTTCAGTCAGGACTGAACAAATGTTAAATACTAGCTGTTACACTATCAATGTCTAGTTGGGACATATTTTTGTATCTAATGGCCAATATATTAGAATCAAAGGTAAATCATTATCAAATTCCAAACAAATAAAGAGACGACTTCGCTGAGAAGTTATTTCACAGACATGATTTTTAAATCCTGTCTGGATATGGGGGGTGATTTTAGTAAGGGCATCACATGGATAACTTCACAGTTTCATGTTTCATTCTTCGTCTATTAGTGAGTTGAAACCAATGTTTATAAATATTTAGAAATAATTCTTATTTTACAAAAAAAGTATACAGCCCCCTTGAGCTGTGACTTACATTACCATCCTCTAACCTCATCCCTCCCCTTTCCCTAAGATCTTGTCATGTCTTTTTCCTTCCTCTGATGCCACCTTAGAAAAAAATTGTTTTATTTCAGGAGAAAATGTTTCTTTTGCTTCGTTCCCTATTTATAACAAAGTCAGGGCAATACAGTAATATGTAGGACACAGAATACTTTTTTGTTGGGAAAGGGGTGCTTCCAGGTTTTCCTCCAATTAAGTGAAAAGCCATCAGCATTACTCACAGCAAACATGAAATCTAATCACTTAGCACATTATAAGAGCAAAAATAAGCCTCCCCATATTTCACAAATCGACTCACACTCTTCATACTTTCTCCTCAATAATGTATGCATTTTCCAGCTGGCTAAGGCTGCAATCTTTCTGCATTTTGGACATTTGTCACTCTATTCAGCCAGGCAGGAGAAGCCCCTGTGTAGCAAGCTCCTTGCACGGCAGGCAGAGCATCTGTGAAGGAGTCACTGACATCTGATGATTCAAATTGCAGAAATGATCCAGGACAAATTATGAACGTCTGGGTAGTGCCCAGAGATTCTGAGCTGAAATGACTTTGCCCTTGGAGCCTGGCAGATTTGGGTGAGCTCTTGGGGCCACGAGCCTTCCCCGGCGCAGCCTCCGTAGGACATCTCCCCACAGGTCCTGCTCTCTGCGTCAGTCAGCAGCCTGGCCAGCGGAATGCCAATTTAGCTTTCCGGGGGCCTGAAATGAAAAGGAAGTGGTTCAAGTTTTAGCTTACAGACCCTCAAGGCAATGGGAGCTTTCTTTGAAATGTAAAACAGTCTTCTATCAAGCACTGCTTAAAGTATCATCCAACTATCAAAGTCGAAGATGATTTGATAGAACCTTACAAATCCCCATAATCTACGGTAAGTAGTGGTAGCTAAGGCTTTGGCTCTGTGTTTGCATGTAGGGCAGAAGCGGGAGGATAATTTATCCAACTTTAGGGTAATGAAGTGTTAACAAAAACCACATGAAGCTATTATTACAACCACAGGCCACAGACTGCTAAGAGGGTAAAGTCTCTGGAGACGTACCTATTTTCAAGGCATCTTTTGCATCTCAGCTTACCTGAAGGCATTTGCAAAACACAAGGTGATGCAGCCGAGAGGCCATGATTCATTAGCCCTAATGAACAATGCTGAGCATATTGTCTCTCAAATATAACCCGCTGACATTGATATATATGTACTTTAAGTCATTCGTCCCAACTTTATTAGGTACATATGTCTGCAGCAGACACAAATGAAACATTCTACAACTAGGCTCCAAGCCAAAAACTAATTTATTCTTTAATGTGCTAGTGATTACTCGGTGGTTCCTTGAGCAGAGATGACAGGTCTGAGCTAATGGAGTTGTACTGTAAGTTAATATAAATCATGACAGAGCAATTAATTACAGAAACCACTGCAAATCCCTTTGTTAGTTTTCCCCATCACCAGAAGGATTTAATAATATTCATTTTGCTAAGTTCCAGTGACATTTACAAGTCTTAAACCATTTTTAATCAAATCAATATCACTGGCTGCTAAATTTAGTTGTGCTTTGCTTGCAAGTCCTGGAATACATCGATACTAATGTTTCCTACCTTCTGTTCAAATGAATCACACTGAATACCCATACTTCCTCTTCGTTTGTTTACATTGAGTAATTGGGATCGGAAAAAACGTGAAGACCTCGAAAACCCTGACTATCAGCAGGAATGAATTAGCAGGTAGAGGAGGGAATCTATAAATCGGTGATTACGCGTGCATCATTGTATCTAATGTCCTTCATCAGTTTCCCCTAATTGGCCCCCAAAAATACTTCAGGATCATGAAACCAGACTCACGTTTCTGCAGACTTTTTCAGTGTGCCGGGTTAAAAAAGAAAGATGGGACTGGCATCAGAGCAATAGATAACGCTTTCGTAACAAAAGAGCGTTAACACCCGTTCAGACACCTCCTCAGCTTAATCTCTGGGCATCCTTTGTTCTTTAAACGTATTCAGTGGACATCTCTTTTTAAAATTAAATGAGTGAAAATTATTTGGTTTGTCTGGATGTAGAAATGCTAGATCAACTTTATCAAGAATAATAAACAATTCTTAATCAAGGATTGATTGCATTATAGATTTTTGGAACAAAATAACCTGCTGTTCCTGGATGGCTGTGTAGCTAGATCAATATCAAGGCCTTTTTTTGTTTGTTTCCTCTCTTTTTTTCCTGTAAAAGCTCTATCTCTGGAAAGAGTGCCGCTCCCATAGCCATGTGCCTTGCACATATTCAGTTGATTTTTCTCTGGGTGGCCTACCTTTTTTGCATAATTACAGATTTTTATTGACATTTTATTGATTTGCTTTCAGCATGATCTGTGGTGTCCCTGAGTCTGAGTCTAAAAGTGTTCGGGAAGCTTTCTCCCCAGAAAAGTCAGTGTGGACAGGCTTTTCTATTTGTCATGCTCCCGAGGCACCCGGCACTCCGCGCTTTCTGCTGGGATCATTTCTGCTCTTCTGTGCCTCCTTACCTGGTGATGAGTTCGGACAAGAAAAGAACTTTGCTTTTTCTCCATTCTTCCTCTGCACGGCTGATACCTAGCAAGGATATTTTCACATGATGTTGCTCAATAAATGTTCAGTAGCCGGATGAACATATGCTACCCAGATGGGAGAGTGAGGAGAGTGTAAAACTCAAATTAGTTCATCAAATAACTTGCAAGGGCTGTAGAAGAATAGGTTGGCTGCAGGAAAATGTTAACCTGAGATGTTTCGGGGCTGAAGTTGGGAGTGAAAATTAACTTGACGAAGGCTAGCGAGCAGACCAGCACAGGTGGCTTTGTGGCTCGAAGTATCTTTGGACATACACTACTATACATAAAATAGATAAAGAGCAAGGACCTACTGTATGGTGCAGGGAACTATATTCAACATCTTGTAATAGCCTATGATGGACAAGAATATGAAAAAGACTATATATATGTATAACTGAGCCAGTTTACTGTACACCTGAAACCAACACAACATTGTAAATCAACTCTACTTCAATTTTTTAAAAAAGCTAATAATATCTTCATACTTTTGTAGAAGTCCAGCCCTGTCTCATGCTTGTGTTAACTGATGCTCTCGGATCAGATGGACCCCAGCTGGGTCCTTCCCTTGCTCGGTGCCACTTGCGCTGGTTGAATGAGACCAGGTTTGGCAAAGCAGAGCAGAAAATTTATTCGTTGATCAAGGAACGGAGAAGGAAAGGCTTGTGCTCTAAAGACCCCTTTTCCCCAAAGGGGAGGAAGCTGGGGGACTTTCCAGGGATAAAAGGCAGGTGCACCATCAGAAACTGGGGGAAAGGGTGGAGATTTCCAGGAACCGCAAGGTCATTTACAGCCCCTCAGGCTCCCCTGCACACAGCACTAGTTGTGCCTAGCAAGGCACAAGTCCCCTCTTCGGAAGGAGATCTTAGTGTGAAGCAAAGGCAACTTTCGGGCACTTGTAGGTTTCCTCTGCGCAGGCGCTGCCCCTGTAGTTAAGCTGGAACCTGGTTCAGGGCGGAAGACCATCACGTTTCCTTTGAGGTGTGACTGAAAAACATCTGTGACAAACATCAGGTGTTTGGGAACAAGAATAGAAGTAGGTTAAAGCAGAGATCTTTCCGCTCCCTGGGATATGTCGGGGTGACACTTCCGGCCCTGGAAACTGCGGTGTGCTGCAAAGAGGCCTGAACTGAGAGTCAGTATGCAGTTGGGAGGATTCTGAGAGAGTGGATGTGAGAGGGCCCAGCGCTGAGTAGACTGCCCCTCCTCCCAAGGCCTGTGAGCAGCCACCGTGGGAAGAAGGAGATCATTTAAACCTCTTAAAGCTGCGGGACGCGCACTGGATGGGTAGCAGCTTTCTCTCCGTGTTACTTACTGTTGTGAGAGCCTGGGCAGAGTGTACCTTTCATCAGCTGTGGGTCTTGGTTTCCAACAAGGATGCCAATCCCTCTTTCTTTTCTAGGAAAAAAATTAGCATAAAGTGTGTTGTTTTCACATGTGTCAAGACCAAGAGTTCTGAACATCATCCCATTGAGGAAAGCAGGTGGGGGAAGTTTTTTTTCACTTCACCAAGCCACGCCCCTAAGGTCCCTTTTCAACACGGAATTTTGAAAGACCATTTTCTTTGTTGCCTTGAGGCTGTATTCTGATTCAGTGGCTAAGGAGTTTACCTGTACCCGCAGTTTTGAAAGGGAAATGAACTATTTTTAAAAATCATATTGTATGTTTAGTAAGCCTACGGGGCGTATAATATTCCCGTGTATCAGGAACAAGAACCCAGTCTGTAGATTTTTTTCAGTGAAATACAAGACCTGTGGCGAAATGATTTCTACAGATTTTGGTCCCATCACTAATTCTACCTCTATTACTGTTACTATTATTAATGCTCATACTGCTACCGTTGCTACCTGCATTTCTTGAGTACTTACTGTGATTATTGTAAAATGTCTCATATACTAATCTATTTATCCTCATACCCACTCTCGGAGGTGGGAACTATTGTCACCAAGCCCAAGCTCATACTGCCCACTGCACAACAAGCCAACAAATCTAGAGACAAGTTTTTGGGGCAAGGAATAGCAACTTTATTTGGAAAATGAGCAGACAGAGAAGGAGGTGGACGAGCGTCCCAGAGAACCATCCTACCTTAGATAGAATTTGCTAAAAGGGGAGAGGGGGTGACAGGTTGTTGCAGACTGATTGGCGCTGGAGTCCTTTGCTCTTACAGCTGTCTGTGTAGGTCTGGTCACCGTGTTCCTGTAAGTCTCCAACAAGACAAATGTTAGTCTCTGTTCTGTGGCTTTTTATCTCTATACGAAAGGAGAAGTGTTATTCACTTTAAAGTTCAGAGCCTTGAGAATGGGCTATCCTGTATACTTCAAGCTCTAGGCAACATTCTTTTATAAAGGACCTGAATCAGCGTGACTAAGCTCAGGCAACAGAGCACAAAGGTTAGAGCTAAAGGAACAGCTTCAATATGGAGCCAGGTTTGTTCTTCTCTGTTACATTATCAGCTAGGGAAATCGAGGCACAGTTAGTAAGTAGCAAGGCTGTGATTCCCATGTCAGCAGTTTGGCCCCAGAGTCTGCTTCTAGTGGAAAAGATCCAAAGCCTTGAGTTCGGAGATCCAGGTTCCAGTCTGAAACCCTTGCCTAAATGGCTCTGTGAGCCTGTGAATCCTTCCATTTATCTGTGACTCTGCTATGTCAGTTGGAAAATGAGAAAAAGAACTATTCACTTGAAAACTTCTGGTTCTCAGATGGCATGGCGAAAAGAAAAAAGGAATTAGGTGACTCCAATTGTTACTTGCGTCTCTTAACATTAAGAGGAATCTAGGTCGTGATGCAGAGTAGTGTTTTAAAACTTTGCCTTCATTTTCTCCTCTACACCTGTCCCATCCTGCCTGTGTACCAGGGCATCTCTCTCTCATGCCCTCTCTCTGAAATCTGTCTCCTCAGGTCATCCTTTAACTCTGGAGTGAGATGCTTATTTTTGTCCCAATCCCCTTCACCCTTCTATTGACCACCCTCTGCCCCAGTCACTTTCTACAGACTCTCCCGATTCTTTTCCACAAAAAAATGCATGAACAAACAAGCTAGACCTCTTCCTTTGGATGGAGATGGGGAGATGCTAAGTGCACAAAGAGAAGACATCTGTGAGCAGGTGGGAGTGGCAAGAAGTGGGCAGTGGACACTGGGTGGAGGGGAATGTGACCTTCCAGTCCAGTGGAGGATCAAGGAAGGAACTGATGAAGGAAGAGCCATAAGTCTTAAAAATAAGGGTCAGGCTTTATTATGCATCCTGGACAAGCAAGATTTCTTCCTTGATCTGTGACACACTAGATAGCTAGAGTGACAAGGGTGTGGCGGGCTGTGGTACCCAGACTGGACTGTCATCTTCTTGAGGGTAGGGGTCTGCTCTTCCTCATCGCTGTATCTGCAGAGCCAAGGACAGAGTGGGCAGGTAGCAGGCACTCTGTAAATACGTGAAAGGAGAAATGAAGGAAGACAAGACCAGCCTGATGAATTTGAATTTTCATCCTAATGACTGACCTTTCCGTTCCATGAAGTGAGCTGTTTTGCAGAGTTCCCCAGCATATGGATAATCTCTGTCTTCAGCATCCGGGCATCCATTCTTTCTGCATCTGTTGAGGAATTTCACCCCTTTCAAAGTCAAACGAGGAGGCCTTGGTAAATACTCTACACAAGGTACAAATGGTATTTTTTTGAAAAAGGATGCAACAATATCACCTAGATTTGGAAATATTATTTTTTTAAAAAACTTAATTTGGAGATCGCTTCCTGCTTTTTGTCCCCTTTGATAGAGTAGATTTAGTAGACAATATTAATTCAGTTGCCCGACACACATAAAACCTAGCAGTATTCAGTATCTGGCTTGTTTGCTTTTATTCTTAAAGAATCTGAAGGGAGTTGACATTTTGTTTCATTCATTCACAGTCTCTTTTTTCATATCTAATGAACACACTCCACAACAATGGTCCTCAGATCTCCACCATCTGCAGGGGACGGCACACAGGTCAGAGGCTAAGAACAACACCACATCAGTATTGAATAAAAAAGTGAAACTTCAAAGGCAGAAATGGCTATGAGGTCTGTGCTTTCAAGACCTCATAGCTAGTTCCTCCTGTTTATTTTTTTATTTTTTTGATTGGATGATAATGTAGTATGTCATTCCATGGTTCATGACCTGTGGTCAATTCCCTATGGAGGAGAAAGATTGGGGAAGATTTTTGTGAGTATATTTGTCGTAGTAGAGAAATAATAAAAACAAAAAGAGTGGGCACAAAAGATGGGAACAAAGCCCTCTATTACTGAGGAAGATGATCTTGGGGTTTCAGCCAAGAGACTTTTTATCTGGACGGTGATAATGACAATGACTCTCTGTAAATAATGTAAGCAAGAGGGAGATTTTGGCTAGTTAGTTCCTCTCTCCCTAGTCAGTTGCACTAGGCAGGCAGGTCAGATTCATCCCCAGGCTGCCATGATGAGGGTATTACCATTTCTATCACTGCATTAACCCAGGCATCCACTTCTTAAAGTGTTGAGCTAACGAATTAAATCTCAATGGAGAAATTTTCTTCTAATATAGGACTTCTCTGGGCTATGAATAATTAACATCAATTGATAGCTCAAGGGATGTCCCAGAGGAATCAATATGGTAAATTAACCCCCACACCCATACTCAAAGACAAAATCTGTTTTAGGTATCCTTAAGCCTTAGGAAGGCCTATATTCTCTTTAAAAAAAAAAAGTCTTACGGATAATTAATATCAGTTTTATTTTTATTGTATTTTACATTTCATGAAACATTCTTAAAAGCTAGAAGCTTTACAGGAGTCCGTGTTCTCATGGACATGTCAACGGAACGACTTGGAAGACACAGCTCTTACTACTACTATGGAGACCCTAGCAAGGCAGACGGAATAAAATCAGAAGATGCCAGGATAAATGTATGCTGAAATCATTCTTCTCTTGTCCTCCCTTCACCCTGCTTGTAAGAAGGAGATGGAGGAAGTTGTTCTTGAAGGAATGTCTGAAAGTCAAAAAATGCCCAAGTGTTGGTACCGCAGATGACAAAGTTGGGACTGTGGTACCAACTTCCATTTTCAGAAAAGTCTTCTCTTTGTGTCTCAGATTTGAAGCCATGCCTGGACAGGGCCCTTGCCTGTTGTGCAGCACGTTAGACAGGGACAGGGATTACACTGACAGCCTCTGTTCTGACATCCCTAAATCTCCCGTTTGCCCTGGTCTCTTTGCATCAGCCGCAGCATCGCCAGCTCTGGCCGGCCTCTCCTTTTCGAGCAATCTCATCCATCGTGGGAGCTGTCAGTTGGGTGCCTCTGAGGCCTGGGGCTTGGGGAAGGATGTTCCGAGGACAGTGTCCATCTGTCACATATTATTACCAGTGTTCCCAAACCCTGTAGTGAGGGAGGAGCAATGCTGGCCCAGGGGAAGGTACAAAAAAGTTGGAAGAGAGTTGAGGATTTCTAGCAAGCCTGGTTTCCTTTGTTGAAGTTTGTACCAACTCCCCATCGTCATCCCTTCATTCTAAAAATAGATTGTGTCCTGTACTGAGCGAGAGGTGAATAGTACAGGGTTCCTGCCTCTTTCCACCTTAATGTATGGAGAGACAGACTTGAGAACAAATGAATGTGCTCCATTGTTCTAGGGCCTTCAGAGAGCCATGGGCTGGGGGGTAGTGGGCACTAAGGAGAGTGTTGGGATGGTCTTTTCAAGGAGATGCCTGATGGTGTCTTCCAAAAGAGAGCATTCCAGCCAAGCAGGAGGGCAAGCACAGGGGAGTGAAGGCGCACCGCCACTCCTGGGTCTTGGCAGAGCTTAATGGCTTCCTTCTTCCTTGAGCCTAAAGTTAGGACTTGAAGCTGGAAAAACTCCCAGGTCAGAGGCAGATTTCTTTGCAGACCTCAAAGTAACACATAGCCACCCAAACCTTCATCTCTCTCTGGGAGGTGGTAACTCCTCTGGTAAAGAGACCACTCTCAGCTGTTGATGACTCCTACTCCAGCTTCAGGTCAGATGCGCTCAGGTAGCTGCTTTCCTCTGTCAGCTGTGCCTGAACATCCTCCCCAGGGACTGCTTTAGCGGGAGCTCCTTCTTGCTCCTAGTTGACCTGATAATCTCAGGTCATGTCTGTCTTGCATATCTGTTTTCTGGAACACTGATAATTGACCAAATTGAACCTTCCACAACAAACAACATCTTTTAAAATTGTAACATGATTTCATTAAGTCCAACCTCTAATAGACACAGTTCTATGGTTAAGATCTTCTGCGGGAATTGACACTTGCCAGGTTTTTCTGCTGCCCAGATGGCTGGGCTGAAGAGCGTACATCCGTGTGATAGTGTAACAGAGAGGAACAAACCTGACTCAAGAGGAATGAAAGTCAGGGTTCATACAAAGACTTGTCCATGAACATTCACTGATGCTTTATTTGTAATAGCTCCAACCTGTGGAAACAACCCAAATGTCCGTGAGCAGATGAATGGCTAAACAAATCGTGCTATATGATGGAATACTACTTAGCAATTAAAAGGAGTGAGCTATTGACACAAACAACAATATAGATTAATTTTAAAATAATCACAGGAAGTCAAAGATGCTAGACCAAAATCAAATTAGGAAAAAAAAAGAATCTTGTATGATTCCATTTATATAAATTCCAGGGAAATCTAAATTAATCTACAGTGACAGAAAGCAGATCAGTGGTTGCCTGAGGATGATGAGGTCTTGGGTGGGGAGGAGAGAGAGGGAGCAGTTATGAAAGGGCTGGGGAAAACTTTTAGGGGTGATGGCTATGTTCATTATCTTGATTGTGGTGATGGCTCTCCGGGTATATGCGTATGTCAAAACTCATCAAATTGCACACTTTAAATATGCAATGTATTATATGCTAATTATGCCTCAAAACAGCCAGAAGAACAATTCTAGATAGAAATAAGTAAACTTTTAATATTTTTCCATTTCAGAGCTGCCTATCAGCAAATGTTATTCTGCTGGTTCTTTCCATTTTTATTCGGGAGATCCTAAAACCATAACTTCTATCAGCATGACCCATGCTAGTCACACTACACACCATTGCCTTTGCTGTAATAATAACAGCTGGTTCTCACTGAGAACTTTCTGCCAAACAGGGTATGCCAACGCTTTATTTACATGATCTCATTTAATGCCCAGAAAAGCTTCCTATGTAGGTACCATTATTAGCTCCATTTCACAGAAGAGGAAATAAAGGCAGAGAGGCTGGAGCAAAGGAGCTTACATGTAGGGAGTCCCAATCCAAAGCCATACATAGTTCTTCTCCGGGGCTTTCTTGTTCACTAATAGGACATGACTGCGCATTTATTTGACAGAAGCAAAGAATTCATGCAGAAGCAAGGGCTTGCTGCTCTAACCCTGTAGCTATTTCTCATCCTCTTTGTTTGACTTCCTGGCCTCTGTGACACCAATTCCTTGTTTCGGTTCGTAATCCCCCGTAACATAGTCTTTCTGCCTATTTTCTAGATTTCCCATTGCCCTGGCTGTCTTCCTACATCATACACTTGTTGCCTTTATGATCCTCAATGCCTGCCCCACGCAGAAAGCTTCATCAATGACTTACTCAACTGTGAATGGGTACACCTGCCAGATTCTTCAGGTAGAAGAAATCTGCGGACAAGGAAGGGATGGATCCCTGTCCGGATCAGGATATGTGTCCAAATCTCTGCAAGGGATGCAGAGTAAAGTGACTAGGCAGACAAACAAGAGGGGTCAGGATAGGGGACTGGCAACAACTCAGACAGAATCTAGTGTAAGAGGCAGCAGAGTGGTAACACTAACCTTCGCTGGAAAGTCTGCAGAACAAGAGGGCACCTGTGAGCCCCGATGAGTTCTGGGCAGGAGGCACTAGTGCGAGGAGAGGGCCGGGCTGACAGAGCAGGCTCTGAACCTGCCTTCAAGAGGCTGGCTGTCCCCCCATGCATCCAGGACCTGAGGGCCCCAACCCTGGGCCAGCTTTGCCTGGGTTAACAAGGATTGCCAGAAGGTCCTAAAAATAGGATTTCTCAGCCTTTTCACAGTTCTGCCAGTCTCCCAAATTAGTTTGGACTCTCTCTTTTTTATTTTTAATCAGTCAGGAAAAAAGAAAGAAAGATGACAATAAAAACCATATGGAGGCCTCTTCTCAAGCTGTAACTCTTTAATCTTTTCTCCAAATAGAAGAAAGTAACCTTCCCACTCTTGGAGCATTCCTAATGTTTTCCAGCCTCTAGATAAACCCATATCGCAGGTAAATTTAATACCATGGTCCACGCCTTCATATATTACTTTCAAGACTGATAAGTACCACCAAGGGCAGTGTCTATGCCAGGAACTAAAGGTACCAAGAAAAACTGCCAGCCATTGCCTACACTGAGTCCACAGTCCAGGAAAGGGATCAATGAAAGGACAGTGATATGTCGTGAGTCTGAACACAGGGAACTCTATTCGATAGCTTGTAATGACCTATAACGAAAAAGAATATATGTATGTATACCTGACTCACTATGCTGTACACCAGAAACTAACACAACACTGTAAATCGAATATACTTCAATTTTAAAAAAAGGCACAAGAATTTAGGAGGCATCAGGAAGCAACATTGAAGGCAGAGGCAGAAGTCCAGGGGAAAGTGAAGTAGAAGTTAAGGAAGCTTCCTGAAGGAGGAGACACAAGAGTCAAGAAACAGCACTCCTACTTTTCTTAAAAACTCAAAAGCTTCCTTTTATAGAGCTTGGGGACACTAACATCTCTAATTCTGCCAGGATTCTCTTTGGAAAGCCCTTATGTATCTCTATTTTTAAAAAAAAACCGCAGAACAATATAATGTAAGCAGAAAGAAAACGCTACAGGTTTTTAAACATAGCTATTAAACGGTTCCCTAAGAGTGGCCAACATGGAGAACTTGTGATCCAAGGACCTTGAATGTCTTCAAGAATCAATATGCCCAAAGAAGAGTGGGTAAATGAACAGCTTTAGAAGAACGGGGGTGTTCGTTCATTTATTCATTCTCTCATTCATTCATTCAATAAATAAATGTACTCCTTGTAGACACTGGTAATTAGAAAATGAATCATCTGTCTACAGGTAGACAATAAACATTTGTTAACCTATAGTTCACCTCAACAGAAGATACTTCGGTGGCAGAATGGTCAAAGCCAGGCTACTGTTCTAGGTTGTTCTAACCCAGCATGACTCTTCTCTTTGGTTCTTACTAAAAGACCGTGTACTGACAGAAGGACCTTGGCACCCAGACATCTGTTTTCTAAACGCTTGTGAAGAAGCAGTAGAAATAAATAAGATCTAATGGACAAAGGGCAAATTTGTAAATGCTGCTGCTGCTTGATAAAATTATGTAACACAAATTACTGTATTTTTGTGCTTCTGCAAGAATAGTCACTTTTAAAAACTAGTTTTAACTAAGTTCTCTAAATCCTTAAATAAATAGGTCTTGTGGAAATTGATATCCTTTCTGAAAGTCTATTCTACCTTTCAGTTTTAAAGGTTCGATCCATTCCATTGTTCAGCTTAGGAAGCCTGGCTTCCAGGTTTATAAGATTGTGAGTGTGGTCTTAATGCTCTATGCTAATCTACTGTACATCAGGCTGGAAGCTTATCTTGACAGGAAAACTTGGAGCGGGCCCGGTGGAAGGATCTTGGCATCGCATGCTGGAGTGGAAAATATTCACAGGCTGCAACCAAGTCTGGCTGGGGCTGCTGGAGGGGAGGCAGCCACTGGCGGGGAGACAATTCGTGTAGGAAAGTCCTGGGGGCCTCTGTGAGAGGCCTGCAGGATGGTGCTATACACTGAGGCGGGGCAGGACCAGGGAATCGTGTGTGTTTTCAGGAGGATGGGGAGGAACGGCAGCTACGCAAGCCAAGTTAGAAAAAGAACACTACCACGGAGCGCTTCCATCGCAGGCTTTCGGATCCAAAACTCTTCGTGTGCAAAAATAATGTGCCAACTGAAGAAAGAATACTTCGGGGCTTTGCAAAGATGAAGTCTCGAAAAACCCTTAGGCACAGGTGTAACGGCTTGTGTGAGTATGTCAAACCAAAACAGGGTATCAGATAACCCTCCATCTCTCTTGAAAAGGTTCTGAATCTTTTCTATGACAATTCTGATAAAAACATGAGTGCTTTTCCCCCTATTTGGGGAACGTTTGCTTTTTTTTTTTTTTTAATAAACTTGTAAGCGCTGAGCTTTGCCACTGAAACATACTTAGAAATGCTGATTTCTAGGATGAAAGACAATGGTGGTATACATATTTTGACTCAAAATTAAAAAAAAAATAAGGCCAGGGATATTGTGATGACCTCTTGTGTTGCTGTCCTTGGGGATCATGTGGGTGTGGCTCTCCCAGAAAAAGGAACTTGTGAGCGTTTGAGTCACTGGACCTGGAAGTCTAGGGTAAGAGTGAAATCTGACTACAGAAAAGTGGAAAATAAGATTTCACACTGCCTGCTTCCCCGAAGCAGAGACACTTTTATGTTAAAGGGATGTTCACACAATGAGGTCCGCTGGACCTCACAGAGGTTGATCCTAAGGGTCGAGTCACAGCCTGAGCATCATTAAGGAAGGCGGAAGCAGCTCCCCAGCCACAGAGCCGCAAGGGAGGGTGAACTGTGTGTATGCACCTGTGTTTGTCCCACCCTCCCAGTTGTGGGAGAGGGGACGCATGATCCAGAAAGAGCCGGAGTATCATTCAATTGTCAATCCTTAAGAGCAAAAGCATGATTTGTCTTTGATTTCCTCGTGCCTAGCATAGTGTCCAGCACATAGTGAGTGGTCATTGTTAGAACTGAATGGGGTTAGCATTCTGGGTTCCACTGGGAGAGTCAGATATTGACATGAGCTCCATACTTGGACTGAAATCAAGAAGAGGCAGAAGCTCTTTAAGGAGGATTGACCATTTTTAAGGAGATAAAGAAGGGAGCCTGATGAGATGACGGTAGCCAGAGGTGTTGAGCAGACAGAACTGAGATGTTGGAGGTGCATCATGGCCACAGGAAGAGTGGTTTCCAGGGAAGACACTTCCTGGGCAGCGTAAGTGGGAGGAGGGGCAATCTGGGAGTTGTCTGAACAGATTGCTCAGGGATGCCCAGCAGCCTGTGCTAAAAGTACGTATCAGTGCATTCATGATGAGGGGGAAACAGGAGTCTGGAAAAGTAGAGATGAAGCCAGATTTGTTTACAAATATTTATTAGATACTCATTGTTGTCCAGGAATGTAAGAGGGGACAGAAGAAACAAACACTCCTGGACTGATGACCAAAAAAAAAAAAAAAAAGAAAAAAGGAAAGAGCTATAAAACACAGTCTGGAGGAATCGAAAGGGGACCACTTTCAAATAGGGAAGGACGTCCTCACAAAGGCATCAGTGAATCCAATAGTTTTTAACGTGACTTCCTTTCAAGAAGTAAAGACTTCTCAATAAAATGCAATCTGGAACCTCTAAGGTTTTGCACTGAAAGGAATGTTTTCTGATTATTTCTGATTATTTGAAAAGGCAGGGGCAGTGTCTAGGCTGCTGATGATCTGAAGATCTTCCTTCCAGTGAGAAATCTGGGAGGCTGCATCGTTGCCCATTGGCCCTCTGAGACCATTAAAAGACACCAGATTTTCCTAAAACATGTTGAATTTTATCATTCTTATCCTCAAAAATATTTAATTGATCTTCTGTCACGAACCTCTCCATTGCCCATCTCTCTCCAATACCACCACCATTTCCTCCCTGTCTCTTAGAAACTATAATCAGCCATCAGCCAAAACCCTGTTTATGCTCAATGTCTTCTGTGAACATTCATTCGCATTGCTTCTGAATGAAGTCACATCATTTCACTAGCTAAAAATCCCGGTTCTCCCTTAAAGCCACGGCTTCCCCTTCCAAATGAGATCCGTTTTCTTCCCCTCGTTGTTGTGTGGAGACTGGTTAGGTCCCCTTCTTGCTCCTCATTACAACTTCCAGCTCTTCTTCCTCATCCCTGATTACAAACTCTAGCTTTGAGTCTGAAGTCATCAAACCATCAAACTACTTACTACTCTCCTCCTCCTTCCTGTCGAGATCTAAGACACCCTGGGCCACTCTTCCTAATTTCATGAACATTTGAGTTCCTGGTTCACTGTCACTGACTCCAACGTTGTCATAATTCTTGGTGATTTCATTCTTCTTGGGGACCGTCCTTCCACTCTCTTGCTTCTCTTGGCTTCCTTTGCTCCGATGACTTTGTCTCTGATGACTACTCTATCTCAACCACTGGTTCCCTTTTCTTAGCCAGAACTTCATTATTACAAATAAATAATTGAAACGTCTCTATACCCTCAGGTTGCAGCCCTGACTCTCTGATCACCCCCTCCTACGTTTCCAGCTCACCCTCCATTCCAAAACTCCTCCCACCCCATAGGTTCTGCCATTTGTTGGCCTTATCATCTGTTCACTGTGCCTTGCTCCCTCATGTTCTCACATCCCTCCCTTCCTAGTTTATAGTCCATGGTCTGATGTCAGAAGAGCATAAGGAAATGGGACCAGGAGGTGTTTGCAAATATTTAACCGTAATTTAGAGAAGAGATCTATCACTGTTTAGAGGTAGGGCAGAGGAGACATGCCCAAGCCTGTTCCAGCCTTTTTTCCCAAGAATATCATTTTGGCTTTAAACTTGCACAACCCACAGAGAAACTTCTAAGCTGGTCAGGGGGACAGATCTTTAGGAAGAAGCTCAGTGTTCCCCGATATTCACATGCGCCCCTTGGGGGAGGGACCTACTGTACCTCCTGCCCCAAATGGCTCAGGTTTCTTTCTAATGACAGACAGTCCTCTATCTGAGGCAACTCTGGTAAAGACTCTTTTCTACCAGGGGTTTAGTAAAATCCCAGGGATATTTCAGTACCGCTTATGGATTTAGGTCGCTGGTTGTGGCTCGGTGGCCCTCCCCTACACTTGGCTTTGGGAATTAGGGAAGGCTTCACACAAAGGAGGTGACATTTGAACTTGGCTTTGAAGGATTAGAAGGATTTTGCTAGAAGTGATGGAAGAATTCTCAATGGCAATAAAGATAATTACTGGCAACATTTTTTTTTCCTGCTTCATAATATTTAGGAAAACTCAGACCTCTACTCCTATATATTCATACCTCATATATTTATGTGATTAACTAGATAAAACCCAACTTTATAAATCCTCTTTTTTATGTGCAAAGTAAATATTTTTAAGAAGGCGGTTTGATTTATTTACATTTTTAATTAAATGAAAATTACAGATAAAAGATGCTAGACTACTCATCTTCCTAGGAAAAGAAAATATTGCAATGTAATTAAAAGAACGACTCAAATTATAATTAGATTGGAAATTTAATTATGACTAGAATACTTCATCCTTATGCACACTGACACCTTGTTGATACATAACCTTTAAAGTATTTTTATTATATTTGCTCTAAGATCTTAATCGGTGGGCTAAATAAAATTCTTAGCTTCCTAAGAAGCACAAGAATTCAGCACAGAATACAACGTGCTATATTTTTTTCTGGGAAAAAAATATTGTGTTTTGGAATTCCTGTTTTGACCATTGCTGGATTTTATTACAACTTCCTGCTAACAAAATTTGCAAAATCTCTAGCAGATTTGAGTTGGTATAATAACAACTTTCTTCCATCCTTTGGTTCATACCTGATAGAGTTACTGTCTTCCAAGTTGAACTGGCTCCAGGAATTCCAATGCATATTCAAGAAACACATTTTCCAGGCAGAAAACTCTTCTTGTGGAATGTCGGCTGTATGTATAGAAATGGATTACTGCTATTTGATGGGATCTTTTCTGCCACGAGCTCTGGTTAAATACATTTGCTATAATTAACTTCCTGTGGCACCGTTTGACACTTCTTGCAGCTTAGAAAACAATAACTTTCACAGTAAAAATGATTTAGTTACAGCATAATGTGCTCTGATAGAAATGTTTTGAGCTAAAGATCCTCCATATGCAATTATTATTAGCTTGCTATGGAAAACACTGTGTGATAAAAACTATTTGAAGAAATGCCACTTTAACTTACCTGAAGTTGAAGAATGCACTTGATAGAAACGGAGGGTCTTTATGTACGAGTCAAAGTCTGAATTCATAGCCTTTGTGGAAATCTCTATTTTAAAACGTATGTTTGTTAATTACATAATTAACCAAATATATGTTGAAACTATATCATGTGTCAGGCATTTCCTAAAGTTTGTGTAGTGTATACTGGCCCTAATTTAACCACAGTTATCAATTTGATTAGCCTTCACGGCTGTAAAAAATGAAAGGCTTGCTTTTATAAACTCATAAAACATTTGCATTCATAAAATACAAATACAAAACAACAACGTCTGATTCTCTAAATAGACTCACTCTCATTCTGCTGAGTTTGAACTCACATGCTTCACTTAGCCCCTCCTTTCCGAACCAATTTTCACCAGACAACTTCTGCTCCCAGATGAACTGAATTTCTACAAATGGCCCGCCTCTGTGGTCCTCTATATAGGCAAACCTCTCATTGAAGTCCTTATCTCTTTTGAAGGGACTTCAAAGGTCCATTGAAATCCAAAACTTGCCTTGAAGTTAAGTCAAGTTTTGCCTGTTTTAGGGCTGCAGGATTTCATCCAGAAAAGCCTGGGTGGTTAACAAGGAAAGAGCATGTTAACCTGGTTGGGTTTCATCACAAGTGGAATTTGGTCTGACAATTTTGGCTCTGTGAGGGGGTTGAAAGCATATTCAGCTGTGGAAATGATAAAAGGATTCCCCCACCTGGTTTTATAGCAAAAGACCAGCAGGTATTTCCAAGCATCTTTCAGAGCACATCCCAAACTGCTACCCCAGCTGGACCGTCAGTGAATGAAATCACCCCGCCGTTAAAGTATTTGAATCCCAGTCAAAGTCGTTGACAGTAAAAATCCAGGTGGCTATGCAAATTGGTCATTTCCTTAAATAGTCATCTGAGTTTCACCGGGTGAGCCCTGCTAATAATGACAACCAACATCTGTGTAGCACGGTTCAATTCATAGCGCAACTTTTATGTCTATTATCTCAATTAGTCTTCACTAAAACCCTCTGAGATGAAGAAATGGAAGTTCAGAGAGTTGAAGTGACTTACCCAAGGTTATGTAGGTAGTAAGTGACGAGCCAGGATTTGAACCCAGACATTTGAAGCCAGACACAGTGGACTTTCCCTTAGACTAAGAGTCACTGCTTGTGCGGGTGATTATTCATCCATATTTCTTGATTCAAAGAGACAAGAACTGCTTTGTCTTCTTTGGGGAGTCTATTTCTATAGATCCCTTTTTGAATATAGGATAGATTATATTTTGAGCTCTGGGCTCACATTACCAAATCTTCTGGCTTTTCAAGAAAAGCTGAATATTCAGATTTTTATGGACACCATGCCAATTTTTGAATGTTGACAACTGTGTTCATTTGGGTCTTTGTTCCCAACTCTTCATTCCTTTCTGATAGTAGAATTACACATCCACACCCTTCCCAATAGAACAAATAGGGGATACATCACTCACCTCATTGGTTTTGGATTTGGTCATGTTATTTGGGTGGCCCAATGAAATGTGGGAAAATGCAAGCTATACCTTTAAGAAGCACTTTTTGTCTCCCACCCCACCTTATGCTCCTGCAATGACCTTGAGAAAGGCTTCCTCTAATGTCCTAGATTGAACCAAGACTGAAACCTTACCTGCAGTTTACAACCAAGCTCAGTCAGTCCCAGCAGACGTCAGTGGGTTCTTGCTGAGCCCAGCAGAGCCCCAGCTCACAGGCAGAACTGTGAGTAAGAAATATTTATGGTTGTAAGCCATTGAGTTTCGGGGTTGTTTGTTATGTACCAAATCCTGAGCAATTTAAACATTTTTTCAACAAACACTGCAGCCCAATTAAATACATCTATAGACTGAATGCCGTCTATGGGCCATAGCTGTTTGTGAGACAGATCTTTGGCAGTGTCTTTGGTGACACAAAATTATGTCAGACATTTGGTGCATATAATATTGAGAGCAAAGAGATTGTTAATTTCAGGCCTGACACCTAAACAGCTTCTATGCTCTCAGCCAGGAGAGATATATGAACTAAGACATAGAACTGATTGAAGATGTGGGAGTGAAATGAGAGACTTTCCTTGTCATTTACTTGGATTAACAGGATCAGCCTACGTCTTCCTCTGTCGGCGTTGTTTTATAAATGTAAACCTAATCCTTAGGGAATGAATTTGTTTTCTATCATCCGTGTTTGTTACAGTCAAGAACTTTTAGAGTCCGCCAAGAAAAGTTAGAAGATTTGGATCTGTATTTAACATTTCATCCTTCTTCAGTCTGAAAGAAGACTCTTAAAATTATCGAAGAGACATAGCCCATGCTTACGAGGACTTGGGAAATGCAGGAATTTATTTTATGGAGTAAACATCACCTGGGGAATTAGATTTACTGTCTGCCGAAGTCAGGAGGAAATCAGCATAGGCAGACCCACAGCAGAGAGAATGGTGATGCTCTCTGGCTGCAGACATAAGAGCTATCAGATACCTAGTAGGGGAGAAACTGAGTGAGAGGGTCACATCAGATCTTCTCCCCTCCCTTGAGCAAAGCCTTCTATACCTAAGACAAGAGCAGCTGTGTGCACTGTCTAGTCTGGACATGATCAGGACCCATCAAATGAGCCATCTCATTTTTGTGAACGTTGGATACGGCGGTGGAGGCAGCACCGGGAACACACTCCAGCATGAATACATGCCTTACTGGTCACCTCCCCAGACTAAGGCAGCATCGTCTACATGTTTTCCTAGTCTTAAAGTGATGGAACTAGTACAACAGTCAGCCCCCTAGACTTCTGTGTAAGGCGTGCTAACAGGTCCTTAGTCTAGTTAGCAGGTCTGTCTTGCTACCCAATAATTATTACATTTTGATTGTGATAAGTAGCATGAGGGAGAACTACAGGGAGCTGTGAGGCTGCATTATAGGCCCCAACTAGACTGTGACATCAAGGGAAGATCACTGGATAAATGACATTTAAGTGGACACATGAAGGAAGGATGAGTGGTATTTAGCCTGAGAAAGCGATGAGGTTGTAGAGTTACGTAGAATGTTAGAGGGGAAAAAAAAAGAGAGAGAGAGACAGGAAGTATTTGAAGTTCTGTGCTAATATTTTAAGGGGGTTACAAGGTTTGAGAAAGTATCCTTTGAGATGGTTTTGGCCTCTTCCCCCTGCCCAGTTTAGAGACAGTGTTCTGGGCCAGGGTATAGAAAAGAACACTTGAAGAGGTTAAACATCGTTGGACAAAGTGAGAAGTAAAATCAATACACATTATGGCTAAGAGCCTGGAAATGAATAGCAAACAGACCTGCTTTAAATCACAGGTTCTTACTCACTAGCTTTGTGACCTGGGGCGAGTTACTTGTTTAACCTTTCCAACCCTCATTTTTTTTTTTTAATCTGCAAAGTAGGGAAAATAATGCATACTTTAGAGTGCTACTGGAGGGACTAAGGGGACCATCAGATGTAAACTCTTGAGCATCCTGTCTGATTGCGAGCATCAGACATTGTTGGCAGGAAGGTGAGCAGGTTCTGTGGCTGGTTGGACACCAGGGCACAGCAAATGGGAGCTTCAGTGGGTGGAAATATTCTATCTGTAAAAGTCTAATCTATGTCCGTAATCAACTCATTTATTAAGAAGTCAAAGCTGCCCTTCAAGTAATTTTCTTTTCACTTAAGCAGATGGATTCGTTTATCTAGGACCTCTGTGACAAAGTGCCACAAATGGAACAAACAATGGAAATGTTGTCTTTCTGGAGGCTAGAAGTCCGAAATCAAGGTGTTAGCAGGGCCATGCTCTCTCTAGACTCTGCACAGAATCCTTCCTCGCTTCCTCTTGGCATCTGGTGGTAGCATCAAACCTTGGTGTTCCTTGGCAATGCATCTCCATCACTCCAGTCTCTACCTGTGTTCTACACGGCCTTCTCCCTGCTGCATCCATCTCTGTCTCTTTTCCTCTTCTAAGGACACCTGCCTCATCGAATTGGGATCTACACTAATGACCTCATTTTAAGTTGATTAAATCTGCAAAAACCTTATTTTCAAATTAGGTGCCATTTAGAAGTGCTAAATGTTAGGACTTCAAGCCCTCCTTTTGTGGGGGGACCCAATTCAACCCACAGCCGTAGGTGAGTGAGCGGTTAGAGGGAAGGGCCTGCTCACCTGTGGCAGAGAGAACTCTTTCTGCTGGAAGTTAAGGGGTCTAATCACCAGTGATTGAGATTCTTCATTCTTTTCATCCCTAGAGTTCCAGACAGGCCTGGATTATTAAATTGGGGTTCTGAGTCCTTTCAATGTATTTTTCTCAGTACTGAAAGTCTTCCTGAGGGTAATCTCGGGCCTTGTCAAAATTTTCCTATCTCTTAGGATAAAGAAAGGTGGTTGAGGAGATCTATACACTAAAAGACCTTAATCATTTTTAAAACCCAATTATGCTAGAGGCAGGATGAAAGAAAACAATCTACTAGCTTGACTGTGGACTGTTAATGTAGCTCGTTTTAACAGGCCTTATTGGAAGGTTCATGATCTTTGGTTGTTTTTAAGATTAAACCTAAGTTATAACGTTGACTGTTCCTGCTTGGATGGGCGCCCCTGGCCTCCTGCACCCTTTATCCTATCAGTGTGTTGGGGTTCACACGTAGAGTTGATAGTGATGAGGTCAGATATACTTTCATAAAGGGATGGAAACTGATTTAGGATTTGTACAATTAAGGAAGTTTCCTTCTGTGGGCTAGATAATATTTACAATGTTTTAATCATATATAGAAAAAAATCTTCAGACCCCCAGTGAAAAAGGCAAAGGGTTTCCTTACTCTTTCAGTCTTGGTTGTGTGCATTGTCTGTATAATGTTTAGACGCCCCATCAGGGTGCTCGAGCCCTAATGTCTGACCATGGGACTCTCCCTGTCTGCTTTGCATGACTCAGCCATAAGCAAGGATGGATGACAGTAGGGCGGTGCCTTCAGTCTAGAGCCAAGCCCCGCCAGTGACATTCGGGGCCACTATTCAGCAAGCAAAGAGGGTAGTTGTATCTTAGTCCCCCCACCTCCTCACCCTATTTTGTCTATTAAAAATAAAATGTCTCCTTCAAGTCCTGCTCTTCGGCAAAGTCTTATTTAACCTCAAACAAAAGGGCCAAGTGCCTTCTTAATAGACTAGAGAGACTTATATTTAAGCTGGAGATTTTCGCAGGTTATTTATTTTCCCTCAGTGCAGATATTTTACTGGGATGGACACAGTAGACTTCAGTTGAAAAAAATGGCTACAATCTATGTTTCCTTAGAAAGGAAAAATCATTGCATGTCAGGAGCTTGGAATTTTAGTCCCTGGACAGAGATTTTCCCAAAGATTCCCCTATAAACATAATATGAGAAGACAGTACCATTCCAGCTGGTCAGCTGCATTGCCACTGGGAGAAGATTTGTTATTCTGGAGACTTAACCTGTGAGTCTACTAGTTTACTTAGCTTGCAAGTTTTGAAGTCAGAAGTTGAACTCTGGAAGGAGCAGTAGTAGGGGGCTTTAAAATATCACTGTTGGTTTAACTACAAAAAAGAAATCCAGCCTCTCCTGACCTAGACCTGACTTGCTTTCATAGTTCTCCCTTTATCCCAGTCACACATCCTTGCCATTATTTAAAAGGGCCAGGTAAATAAAAGCAATGCCAAAAAAAAAAAAAAAAAATCACATTTTTGGGGAGAAAATTTTGGAGATTAAAATTTAGGAAGATAAGGCAATATATAGAAATAAAAACAAAAAAGAACTAAAACTGGAAGGATTTCAGTTTAAATAGACAATGGAATGCATTAGAAATTAAAAGGACCACATTAACGATGGAATGAATAATGATAAATATGGCTAAGGTGTTAAATAATGAATGAAAGTTTTAATTTTATTTTTAATAAGATTATATTAAACCAGTAAGCTAGGGGAAAAATTAGAGGAAAGGAACAGAGTACAAGTAAGAGAAATACTTGAATGTGGACAGATCTGGGAGCATCTTTAAGAATTTTTAAAATGCTAAAAGTTAATAAAATTTAGAAAGGCCTAAGAGATGTACTTGGCATTTAAATTCCAAGAAACAACATCACTATTTAGGGGCAGAATCAGTCTTTAAAATAAGACAGCTGAAGATGTCCCACTCAGCTCCCCACCATGGGTGGGAATTCCTGAGTGGTTCTTTGATGGGCTTTTGGGTCAGTATTTTTAGGAGAGAAAGCCTGGGCTTTGACCATTTTCCTTTGTATTTACTAGAAAATACTTGTCTTCAGTTCTAGGATTTGTTACCTGCTATTCGCAGGCAAGAGTGCTACCGTTTTATCACTGGTATTATTAATGATACGATATGTGTTGTGGTTACTGTTATCGGTTATTTTTGTTGTTATTAGTAGTAGCAGTGTTGGCATTCCTGCTTTGCAGATGAGAAACTGAAGCAGAAAGGGGGTAAGTGACTGACTGCAGACAACACAGCAAATTCCTGGCAGGGCAGAGCCCATGGCCCAGGAACTCCAGGAATAATATCCAATAAATGTTTCAGTTCTGCTTACAAAGGTATCATTTATCAAATTAGTTTAAGAGAAAAGAGAAAAAGGTTTTCTTAGATCTGGAGAAATAAAACATGAGAAAATTGGCAATGTTTCAAATTTTTAAAATCATACAAAATTACAGTCATCTTTTTCAGTTCACTTAGTTAGTCCCAGGTAATTCATTTTTGTTTTGCTTGATCTTTTGTTAGAAGTTTTATGAAGCTATCAGTTTCTCCACTAGGGTTCTCTAAATTCTTCCCCAGTTTAGATGGTATGATTTGAAAGTCATCAGAAACTTTAATTCTAGAGTACTTGTTAGATTCCTTTCCATGAATTTCTCTGAAGATAAAACACATTTGCAGGAAACTTACAAAAGCATCTGAATAAACAGTAACCGTATATAACAGAAGACTTTAAAATGTCCATTATTAAAGTTCTGATTCATTATAATGGAAATTTGATTATTACTGTGACACACAACATTTTAAGATAACAACTAGAATTATGACTGAAAAATTATATAAGGACATATCCAAATTTCAGGAATTGCATATGATTTTTAGAACATTTATACTAGCAACATTACCCATACAATATAATTTAAGAAGGGTTGTCATCATTTATTTGACAGCGCTTCTCACATAATTTAACACGCCAAATAAGCCTAATTAGTTCTTATCTCTTTTACAAGGAGAGAAAACAGACCTTTTGAGGTGTTCCTGGGGTCCTCTGGAAGATCTCAAATTTATTCGTAGGGCAATAAGACTTCATTTAGAATTTGACTTTTGGGAAGTTTGTTGAAAATATCAAAAATATTTCAAAACACTTGGTCAAATAGGATCATAGTTCATTATGAAACAATACTTAGTTATCCATTTAATCACAGTGACAAAGACTTTGCAGGCAAATACAGAAAGTTAAATAGTTACAAAAGTCTTAGCTCTTTTAATGTTGAAAAGACTCACTTTTTTCCCCCTAAGTAATCAAAGGTCTAATAAATATGAAATACAGAATCCTTGTTTTTCTAGACTGATTGCATTACAGGTAAAGAAAATCTTTGTTTACAATTTCTCATCAAGGACAAGTTAGTCCTTTTAATAGAGAGAAAAACCAAGTTTTAATTTTGTATCACTTTACTTTTGACATTAAGATTTATTTACTTAATTGAATTTATTCCAATCTTAGTCCTAACCATATATTAAATTCCTTTCCAAAAATTCCTTTTTTCCCTGAGAGAACAATTTTGCTCCAATATCTTGATTTTTAAAGTAATATCTGTAAGCATTTTAAGAAGAATAAGCAAGGTTGAGAGCTTGGTAAAGATGGGTGAGTTTTGACTTGTTTTTAGAGTTGCATTTCTAGTTTTGTAGCAATTTGCAAGACAGAGACAACTGTTTCCATTAGTCCCTGAACATTGGCTCCCAGCTGATCTGTTTCTTGATTACTTGCAGGAGGGCCTGGGGAATTGCTGAGGAGATGGGGCAATTTTTTTAAGAAGGACAATTTATGTTGGATCTTTGTTTTGAGTCTGATTTCTGTTCTTTCATCTTAGTGAGGAATTCTATAAAGCTAGACATTATATGTGTGTGTGTGTGTTCTCCTTTCTACATGATCTTCCCCTAAGTACTCATAGGACAGCTGTTCATGATGAGAGTTCTCAAAAAATTTTTTTTCTTTTAAAATATAGTCAATTTAACGGGGAGGATATAGTGGTAGATTGTGTGCCTAGCATGCATGAGGTCCTGGGTTCCCAGTGGCAATATTAAAAATAAACTTAATTACCCCTCCCCCAAATATATATAGTCAATTTAAAGAATCCATTTTCTAGCCATTGATGAGTAGTAGCCATTAATTCTAAATAGCAACTCAAACCAATAAGCCTTTTTTATGGCTTAACCAAAGGTAGAAGATGTGTTTCACAGGAGAGTATGTAGGCCACACAGGAGCCAGAAAGTTCATTCCCAGAGTTAGTCTAAGAAAGTGGAAGCCCTTTGTTGCCACAGGCAGTAAATGGTGTAGTGAACCAGTGTCTCTGGTTTCCCACGGGAATGTGGGATACCTCCAGTCATAGACCTGTTAATCTGTGACACCAGGCCGGTACCACTGGCATAGAACTTTTCTAGCACTGACGGCAACAAAGGTGGAGATGACAGAGGCCCTGAATGGGCTGAGACCACGTATGACAAGTTCCCCTGAGACCTCGCCCAGCTGCATTAAGAAAGTGCTGCTTATGACTTCCATTCAGCTGGCCGCCAGATGCACCCCAGTAAGTGCATCTTCTGGGTGATGGAGATCAGAGAGAATGTTCTTATCGGTTACAAAGCTAAGCCCTCAGGACAGAGAACAAGGCAGAAGGGAAAACCTCATTCAGTTTTTACACAGGGAACCCACAGCAAAGTTTATCTAAACAGACGCTGGTCTGGTGAGAACTGTTAACTCACTCGTCTGTGGGGCTGGTTCAAACAGTAGGCGTGTAAATGGACCTGTGCCTGCTGTTTGGCCCTGTGGTTCTTCCTCCTTCTGACAAACAACACGATAGACAAAGACAAAGGAAAACTGTGACCACCTCTGGGGAGGAAAGACTCGATAAAAATTGAGAGTACTCATTTACCAAACACCAGAATGGCTCTGCCCCAAGAAACCAGTGCGGCAAATATTTTCTCCTGCTAATCTAAGTTTAGAAAAGAGAAAAAGGACTCTTCGTGACTTTTCCCTTCCACCAGACCCTGCAGGCCGACTCAGGAGGACGACGTGGTGAGAACACTCCCCTTCTGCTGGCCTTTGTCGAGGTCCCAGGATCTCTCAGCAGCAGCAGCCTCACGGGAGATGGTGGGGAGGGAGGGACAGGAGGGAGGTCCCCTAGTACCTTGCTGACTTTGCCGACTGCCAGGGAGGGGAAAGTTTCCCCTTCCTGAGTTCTTGTAGCTGGTCTAATTATTAAATTGACACAAGACAGGTTAACAGAATAAAAAAATTAATTTGTATGCACTGAGGTCCTAGAAATGGGACTCCCAAAGCGACCAAAGTAAGCTGTTTACATATTATTTTTAGACAAACAATTATTTGTGAAGATTTAACTAAACAAAGGAGCTTGTGCTTGGAGTAACAGACTAATGAGGAAGTAACAAAGTTTGTTTATACGGCTCTCTTAGCCTTGAATTCCCTAACCCTGATGATAACAATGTTTTCTATCCTCCCAGTAAAGGGAGGAGAACTTCACATGGACGATTTATTTTCCACTTTCAGGGAGAAAGGTGAGGGTCAGAGTGGGTTTTTTTATATCATTTTTTTCCCAATCAGCTGTTTCTCAAGTAACTTTAATTTAAAATAATCAATATGCCATTGAGGTGTATTTTGGGACTGCCTGCCTGGGGCCCCCACAAAAACCTAGGTCACCATTGTAGACAGCCAGGCCAGCATTATAGGAAGACATCTGAGCACCAGAAACCCAGAAATTTTAAACATACAAAAGTGGATTTGATCTTCACCTACTGAAATTTCAATATAAAATGGATAAAATACTAGCAAGTTAGATAAAATGGAGAAGATTGGTGACATTTACTAGACAAAGGGGCTTGAGTAGAATTTATATTTAGATTTAAATTGTCATGAATGTCTTCCAGAAAGACGGCGATTTTAAGCCAGTCCTAGTTGGAAAGCTTGGCGGAAAGTCAAGAGAGGAAAGCAAAGAGTGTAGAGAAGCTGGCGTGGAGGGATGTGCTGGAGGCAAGGACAATGAGAAGAAGGGAGATGACAGACCTGCACATACTTAGTTTGGCCTCAAGGCTTTTGATTTTAACTGAAAAGTGGAGACAGAGGAGAAGACATTTCAATACAACACAAAATCCACTCACAGTTGACCCTTGAATTTGATCATTTCAGTCTAGCGAATGGGGACTTAGGGGGTTAGTTGAGAGCAGCAGTAGAGTGAGGGTAGGGCCTTCAGGAAGAATGAGGAGTGTTACAGAGAGATGGTGAAGAGCAATTATTGCCATTCGTTTTCTGTTAACTTGCTTTTAAACTTTCATTTTTGCACTGTCACGTTCTTCCATCTTCTGCTGATCTTCCACTGCCACAAAACATAACCTCATTTCAGAAAGGTTTTGGTTGCTCGGCTCTATTTCTCAAATGGGAAGAATGCAGAGGAGGGTGGCCCAATAGAGTTTATAGCGGTTTCATCAGATTTCACGTGTTTGCTTGAGGCATGCATGCAGTTTATGAAGAACGCTTTTAAACTCAGTAGAACAACGAAAGTACTGAAGCCTTGAAAAGTTAAATTTTATACTTGTCAATCAAAATTAGGATTTAATGAGATGCACAAAACTAAAACTGTTGAAAGTTTAGATATGTATTAATTACTTACATCTCCAACTGATCTGACTATAAAATTGGAAAATCATAAGGTAACTGACTAGGTGATTTTGATCGGCTGACTGAGTACCAGCCACTGAAGTGGTACCTGACTGTGTTAATGACTGAGCAATCATTGGTAGAGTTTTTTCTTCTTTTTCAATTTCAAAACAGAAAAATATCATATGCAAATTATAAGTGGGCCCTCAAGTACATGTGGATTATGATTTTGAAGGAGATAGCAGGAATTTGGAGAAGTCTATTTTTTTTTTAATTTGCATAAACCTAAATCAGAAAGTAATTTGTTTACTTCATCCAGAGATAAGCTAAATATAAAGGTCAAAACTCGTATAAGTGTCTCCGCAATTACATTTGGCCACTGAAAAATGAGAACTTTTTAACCTTCCTTTTATTTTGGGCATTCTTGGCATGAGAACAAGGGATCATTTTTAAAAGACAAGCAGGACCACCATGAACTCTACCTTTTCATTTGTGTCACACATGAGAACAAAAACCTCAAAAGGTTAAGTGAATGAGTCAAAGTTATGCAGTGAATAGTGGCAGAACTCTGCAGTGTAGAAGTTTAAAAAAATGTAACTCTCCATAGCATGCGCAGTAAAGTTAAAACTCCTTACCTAAGTCTCTAATGATTTGTCATAAAATCTTGCTCTTTATTCTTTTCTGGTCTTATCTGTGTCAAACTTCTACATGTAGTCTTTGCTCCAATCAAGCTAAAACTACTGTAGTCACCCGAATGTGTGATGTACCATGCTTTGCATACAGAATTGCCTCATTAGAAGGCCACGCCTCCTTCCTGATTTGTCTAGCTAACCACCCCTCTTTCTCTGCTAGGAAACGTTTCCCGACTCACTAGGTGGACTTCCATGGCCCACATCATGGTTTCTGTGGCAAGGCCATATGCTTCCATCCTGACCTTACCACACTTTATTTTAAATTCCTCACTAGATCACAGGAAGGATGACCCACTTGTATTTGTATAAACATGAAAGCAATTACCGTATGACCCAGGAATCCTGCTCCTGGGCATATATCCAGAAGGAACCCTACTTCAGGATGACACCTGCACCCCAACGTTCATAGCAGCACTAGTTACAATAGCCAAGACATGGAGACAGCCTAAATGTCCATCAATAGGTGACTGGATAAAGAAGATGTGGTATATTTATGTAATGGAATACTACTCAGCCATAAAAACCAACAACATAACACCATTTGCAGCAACATGGATGCTCCTGGAGAATGTCATTCTAAGTGAAGTAAGCCAGAAAGAGAAAGAAAATACCATATGAGATCGCTCATATGTAGAATCTAAAAAAACAAAAACAAAAATAAAACACAAACAAAGCATAAATACAAAACAGAAATAGACTCATAGACATAGAATACAAACTTGTTGTTGCCAAGGGGGTGGAGGGTGGGAAGGGATAGACTGGGATTTCAAAATTGTAGAATAGATAAACAAGATTATATTGAATAGCACAGGGAAATATATAAAAGATCTTATGGTAGCTCATGGAGAAAAAAATGTGATAATATATATATATGTTCATGTATAACTGAAAAATTGTGCTCTACACTGGAATTTGATACAGCATTGTAAAATGATTATAAATCAATAAAAAATGTTAAAAAGTAAACAAGAAAGCAATAATAATGATAACAATGGTTAACATGTATTAAGTGCGGATCATGAGTCGGCACTGTTCTAATGGTTTTATTGGTATTAATTTTATCCTGAACACAATACCTGCCACAGAAACGCTCAGTAACGTAGTTGTGGGTTGACTGTTGGGAACAACGCAGACCTACAGGAGTGAGTGCTGTGCTCAGTGATTCTCAGTCCAGAGCCTCAGTGGATTCTCCTGCTGCTTATCTAACAGCCAGACAGATAGAAGTGGACATGGAAGGCTCTTTGACAGCCGTTCTGCAGATGTTTGTCTCTGCAAATTAGAAAGTGGAGACCTAGTCAAACTTTACTGATGTGGTTGCAACTATTACGACTTGTCTTAGAAAAGCCAGATACTCAGGGAGAAGGTCCTTCTTGAGGTGACATCATGGTTCATTGTAGGCGTTCGCTAGGTAAACTGAAACCATTTCATGCCTGGCCAGACTAATTTAGATGGATAATTTTACGCTTCAAAATTTATGCTGATTTCTTCATGTCTGCAAGACCTTACGTTTTAAGTGAAATTACCAAAATTCTACTTCCCTTCTGCCCTTGATTCTCTGCATGTACAGTGCTGGAGAAGATACATGAAGAAGGGTCCTGGCCATAGACTGCTGCTTATGTATCATTGTACAGAGACCAAAACATCCGGTGTCGTCCCTTCTTCATGTATTTCGCAAATAAAGTAGAAGAAAGGAAATTGTATTGCTAAAAGCCAGCAATATATTTAAAACATCATTCAAACGCCATAGTAGTTAAAATAATGTACTCATTTTCTGTTGAAAAAGAATGTTTTCCAATTTTTCTGACCTAATCTAGAGCTGGGATCAGCGCATGGGCCTCAGCTGGATGGTCCATGACCCCTGCAATAGTGTGCAGAAATCTGTACCTGCACACTTTTGTTTAAGAGGGCAGGTCTGAGGCTTTTATCAGGTAATCAAAGGGATCCGTTCCTCAAATAATTAAGAACCACTGCTGTAAAGTAATTTCAGCCATCCAGCTCTGCAATATGAATTAGGGAGACCACGTTTTAAAAGTATTAGTTACAAAGGCAAAATTCAGCAAGTTAAATAAACTGTGCACTCAGGTGGTCCCACTCGGGTCAAAGGTCAGTTAATCACGTGCCAGAACATTGTCTTTGTTTTCTACGATGTAGCAAGATTACCTATTTCTTATTCTGTTTTTTTGCATCCTATTTGAATTTTGGAGGTTAAAATTACAGTCCTAATGAAAAGGTTTTTGTTCTAAACTGGGCTTTACTGAAAACAATCAATAATTCTGAAGCTATCAGGTGAACTTGGGAACTGTCTGTAGCGACATAAACGGCAAGTTTGTAATCCCCAATTCTGTGACCAAGAGTAAAATCATGCCATAAACCGGAATTGTATGGATCACTTAACTATGGTTATCATTTGGATGGTTATCCAAGATTCATAGCATTCATAAAACTTTGCTTGTGATGGCTCAGATAAACACAGCGATTCTTGCTGTAAAACTCTGCACGTTTTTTTTTTTTGCTTAAAGCTAGTTAAGAGTATGAATTCCCAAAAACTATACCAATGTGGACATCGTGCTAGGATTCCAAGATAGAACAATTGAGAAATTTATCTTTGTATGTGTATTAAACAAAATGATGATTTCTAAAAACTAAATACTACTCAAGGGCTCAAAATCAAAGCAACCTATAAACTATTTTACTAAGGAAAAAAAAATATTGTTTATCCCGTGTGGCTAAAATACAAAGCAAATTATTTAAATTTCTTATTTTAAGTAAAAAAGATATTCTCACAACTGAGAAGATGTGACAACATGCCTGTGACCTTTTCCTAAGAGTTTAACATTCAGATTCCTGATCAAGCTTAAATTCAACCTTTACTTTTTTAAATGAGATTTATCTACTTTATGATTTCATTGTTTTACATACAGTGATTTTGTGGTTTAGAAAAATGTTTAAATATTAGGTGAAATTTGCCAATATTATTACTATTGAAATGTTTAAAAACCACTTAGAGAAACTCACCGAACAATCAATACAAAAAAGCATTTTAATTCTGTAATACATCGAGAAAGGATGCCACGAAGGAAGGAGATAACTGATTCGGGGCTGGAGTAAACCACCTTAAAGGCAGATTCTAGCTGGATGATTTTAAACTTCTATCACTGGGTAAAAAAATGATCATTTCCCACCAACGATTTAAAGCGCTTATTTAAGTTTACATCAGTGTAACACTTTTTATCTGAATAAGCAATGATTTGTTAACTGCATTCTTTATGTTAAGAAATCATCCAAAGAGCCACATGGGTAATTCAGGTAAGTATTATCATCTCCTCCAGGGACTGGGCTTTGTTCAAAGATAAAAAATCAAGCAGAGTTAAAATAAGGAAAGAATGAAATGATTACACATCCTTTTTTCCTTCGTCTGTCATTTGACTAATATGCTGCTTCTTCACGTCAAGACTTTTAAAATAAGCATGGATTGACTCACTAATCTGGTGTACTGGTTTTCTGTTCTTTACCTCCTCATTCAAGGCTGCTGTATTGACCCTATTTTTAGTGATGGTTTTAAACCACTTCTTTGCTCGTCTCAAGGTAACCTTGGTGATACCATTACATGTGTTCATTATCATTTTTTAATGCAGCAACTATCTCTATTGATTTGTCTGTGGCCTTTGATTCGATGAATCACAACATATTGCTATTTGAGTGTCCCTCAATTTGGCAAAGTTTAACTACAGTGGAATGGTTCTCAGGCTACATTAGTGAATAGACCTCCGTCATTTTGTTTAATGGTGTTGAATCTGAGGTGAAAATGTTACATTCAAAGTTACCTCGGGAGCTAATTATGGGGCTTTTTACTTTTCCAGTTTTTATTAATGACCTGCCGACACCGTACAGTTCATGAAATGCTCTGAACGTGTGCGTGCCGATGGTACGACCTCAGACCCAGCGAGAACCTGGGCGGTAGGAAGGCACTGTGTGTTTAAATTCTAGATTTACTAAGTGATGCTCGCAAGGCAGATACAAATTTTACACAGAATATACAAGGCTCACAATTTTTTAAACGACATGGAGCAATCCTGGGGAGTTTTATATTCACCTACTTTATAAATGGAAATAAGGGCACGAATGGCTGAAATTGAGGATGACATGTGTATCTGGGCCTCTGTATGCAATCCTACCTGATATTAAAGGCAGTGTGATTTTTAGTTGGTAAAAACTTCATATTTCAGAGGCATGCTGTTTCCTATTAAACAATTCAAAAACAATGTCTAGCTTCTTTACATTAGTCTCTTTAAAAGTAAATGTGAAGGTATATTCTCTCCAGAATTTTCTTAAGTGCAGTCAATTATCAAGTGGCAAAATTTCTCCGCAGTAACAAAAGATTCTTTGAGACTAGCTTGCCAAGTACAATTTCACATTCATCTGCTTGCTAAAACATATATAAAGCTGGAATATACTGGGTTTGTCCATATGCTTTGGAGTAACTTCTCAACACACAGAAATCTCTTTTTCCTGCCTCCCTTGTGGAGGGGGCAGGGGACTGGATCACATTTAGTATAAGAAGATTTCCCTATACCTTTCTTGGACCAAAGCAGAGGAGCTGATTTTGCAAAGAGAAGAGAAGAAGTCTGAATGGATGGCTTTTGTGCCTGGGTTCAGCTGCAGCACAGATCCCGGGTTTCAGGACTCTATTCGGAAGTTCATAATAAACCTTCCTTGTCTGTAGAAGTTGTGTGTATGTTAATGCCATAGAGATGAGAGGGATATGATTTCTGTACTCAAGGAACTAACCATGGGCTATCCATGGTTAAGAGAGCGTATTTTAAGCAAGGTTACCTGGTTTCAAAGACTCCTTCTGCTACAACCAGTTGAGTACGTGTGGGTGAGTTGCTTATCCTCTCTGGCTTCAGCTTCCTCATTGTTAATATGGAGATCACAATCTTACCCACCTCATGGGGCTGCCGAGGGTTAAATTAGATACCACACGTTAAAGGTTTGCAAAAGTGACATACATGGAAAGTGCTGAATGAACGGTTAACTCCGATTAATATTAACACCCAATAATAGGGTAAGCGCTACAGAAGTCTAAACAAAATATTCTAAGGACATCGAAGGAGAATTCCATCTATTCTGACATAAAGAAATGGTGGCTTTAAGAGAACCTCATAGGAAAGATGACATTTAAAAATAATAATCACCACTACACAGGGATGACATTGCAGGCACTTTAGAGACTTGATCTCATTGAATCATCACAGTGCTCTGTAAAACGATTCTTCATTGATGGAGGACAGTGAGCCTCAGGAGGACGGTGATTTGCCCAGGTCCCGGAGCCAGGAGGCGGTAGAGCTGGGGTGCATCCAGAAGCAGTGCTGGATTCCCACCAAGGTTTAAGTACGCTAGCTCTCATGCCCTTAACCACTAAATTATATCTCCTTCCCCCTTGAGTTCATCTTGAAAGGATGTATGTGAATTTGCTGGTTGAAGAAAGGGACAAAGCAGAGAAGTATTTCAGGCAGAGGGGGAAAATATGTGCAAAAGTACAGAGGTGCAAAAGTACAGAGGTGTAAAAGTACAGAGGTGTAAAAGTACATGGAGAATATGAAAATGGATGTATGCATACATTGTATGACTGGGGCATTACGCTGTACACCAGAAATGGACACATTGTAACTGACTATACTTCAACTTTAAAAAAAAGTACATGAAAAGAGCCTGGGGGACCCAAAAGATCATTTGGGTCATACTGAAGGGTTTGGATTTGGGCTTTGAATAACGGGGAGCCACTGAAGGATTTTAAAGCCACGGAGAGAAGTCACATGATCAGATTTGCATCTGAGAGTAGACATACCATGGACAACAGTTCTGGATGGATTGGACAGTGATGACATTCTCTAGGTGGGAGACCTTTGGAAAGATCTGGGCTAGAAATGGTGAGAGCTTGAAGTTAGGGAACAGCAGGGGAATAGAGTGGAAACAACAGATTTGAGTGGCGTTTCAGCGGTAGGATGAACAGGGCTTGATAACTGATTGCCTGAGTGAGGGAGAGACAAGGTCTATCTCGGTGATGGGTAATCGAAATAAGTGGAGATGCCAAATACAGGGGGTTTACTTAATTTCCATGTACAGATTTGTTATGTAAAGCCAGGTTAAGAAATAGCAAAACTTCTAAAGGATGTGTTTAAGATATGAGGGGGCATTATCAGAGATTTAAACCTGACAATGCAAAATTCTATTGTCTGTAAGAAGAGTAAAGGAGAAATTAAAGGTACCAGCACCTTGGAAATTTTCCAATTGCCATTACAGGCTCTCAGAGGGTCACTGAAAATGGCAAGTATGCACAACTTTCAATTACAGTAAAAGCTCACTGATTTGGATTAATTGGGGTAAAGGGCAGCCTGACTCAATAAAACTCTGATTTCTAGAAAAAAAATTTAAATAAACTCAGTTTGATTACTTTTAAGTATTTTAAGCTAAATTAACTCTATTTTGTATTCAGAGTGATAAATTACTAAGAATGGTTTGTAAACAATATGAAAAAGTCCCCGTCTGAAGGGCAATTGTATTTTTTAATTTATTCATTTATTTCATAAATATTTAGTGCCCACCATATGCCAGGCAATAGTGACCATGAATGATGCTTCTAAGTGTCACACAATCTCTTTATGCTTTTAAATTAACCATTTCATTTCTTTTCTTACAAGTCCAAATCTTGAAAAGGTTTGGTACCTGAAAATTTGGCCTCTCCGTGTTTTGTAGAAGGTAGAAAGATCTGCATTTCAATGGTCACAATCAGTGCAGCAGAAACTTACAGAGGCTTTCCTGTAACAGAGGCTGCTGTTGGTCTCTGTGCTTCTGTTCTTACAACTCATCCATCCGTCTTCCTCCCTGCCATGGGCACAGTTTCTAGGATGTAAATCTGACCCTGTGGGTTCTGAGTTTCATCTCCATCCATCTTGGATAAAATCTTCAGGATAACATTGAAGCAAGTTGTCTGGCGTGGAATTCAAGACTCTGGTCGTATCTAATTCTTGTCTATCTCCATTAACTCACTCGAAATTTGCCCCTTGCTTGTTTCGCATAACCTGCTGCTCCCTGGCTCTGTATTTTTGCGTATGTTGTTCCATCTGCTTAGAAGTCCCTTCAGATTTTATCCTTGAACTTTTCATCCATCTTTCAAAACTCTGGTCAGGAGGTACCTCCTTTTTTCTCTCCCTCCTGGGCTCATCCCTTCCTCTGTTCTACTTCTGTGCTTCTGATATTGCATTTATCACATGAACATTTGTTTATTTGTTTAAACATTTCTCTCCCAACCTAGACAATACATTTCTTGAGGTCAGGGGCCTAGTTGGATTCATTTTCATCTCTGTGGTACCAAGCACAGCACCAGACACCATGCTGACACTAAGAAGTGTTTACTGAATTGAACTGAGTGAAGTGTTCTTAGCTAGTGTGGATTCTATCAAATCTCACTTCATCTTTTTTATCCTGATCTCTGCTCATTCAATTTATTCTCACTTATATGAGAAGGAAAAAGTACCTGGTAAAATTTGTAAAATCAAGTAACGTTAATTTTTTTTAGAAATTTGGATTAAAAGGGTGCTTTCCAAGGATGCATATGTGTTTTCTTACCTTTACGTTTAATTTTTCTACGCATTCTCCTTTCATTCCCTCAGCCTACTCCCACCACGTCTTCTCTCTATCGCTGTCTGTATCTGTTCAAAGTCAACTCTATAAATGGACTAGAACTTTCTCCGTAAATCTCAGTTTGGCCATGTGTCATCAGAAGCTCAGAAGATTTCACGTTTGGGGGGTTTGGCATATATAAATGCTGGAGTTCGCCTCCATAAATTCCTGCCACATTTGATCTTCTGACTATTAGCTTTCTATACTGTCCAACTCTCCCAGCATTTCTGTCTTAGGGGACCTAATAGTAAATGATCACTATGACAAGAAGAGAAGCAATTAATGAGATTAATGTTCCAAGGGTCCTCTTCAAGTTGTCGATACCCATATTTATATCATAATGCTGCAATTTTGGCAGAATTATTTGCTTCTTATGAAAATCTGATGAAGCAATTTTCAGACATCCTAACATGAATCAAAAATTTGAAAAACACACAGACACATATCCATCCTCCTATTAACTTTTCTCCATTTTACATAATTTCACATTTTGGGATTTGGGAAGGGAAAGATGAACAGAGAATGGGACTTCAAACACTCTTTCTAGTCCAGTTTTGAAAAGTCAAGGCATTCTGATATGACTTCATCATGAAAACAGTTAAGTGATAGAGTGTACTTAAGTATTTTTAATCTTTGCTGACTGATAGCAAATTGCAAAGAGAATGGTGAAAAAAATTTTCTTAGTATCTGTAAGAAAGTAATTAGTAATTTGAGATCTTATAAATGCTATAGTTTATAATGCTTTAGCACAAATACACACACACACACACACACACACACACACACAGAGCATTAATTATAGGAGAGAATAAACACAGAATTGTTTCTAAAACTAACCAAAGAGAAAAGTAGTAAACTCAAAGTAGGTGTTTGTTCTGATATTACCCAATAAACGCAAGTCCATCCCATCTTTCTATATAACCAAATGTCGTAGAAGTTAATTTTCAGGGTGGTGCATGTGATTAGAGGTTTCGATGCCTACGAAAACCTGGAAATGTTTTGCCTGGATGGATCTGTTTTGTTACCTACAGCAAGTTAGCAGAAAATAAAAGACCTAATGGTCGATGTTTCATCAGCACCATTATGCTCTGTTCAGAAATGCTGGTCATTTTAGTTGCAGCATACATTTTTAAAACTTTGACTCCATTTTATAAAAAGACACATTTAACGCTCATGAAAACCTTTTGTGAAGGGCTTCTGCTCACTCTTGACGGCTGCGTGAAAGAAGTTAATCAATGAAGGAAGCCCATCGCGAAGCAGCATAAATTCTACAGCTGATGTCACCAGGACTGTAACTGACCTTTCTGCTTGTGTTATTGCTCACTAAATTTGCCTTATGACTGACACCACATCATAGCAGAGGGAGAGCGCTCCTCACTGGCCTTTGTCTAAAGAACATCCAGCAGGGTGTCCCGTAACGACAGTCTGTGAAATTCCAGTCAACGTGCAGATTCAATTCTACACTTCAATTGCGTTGATACATGGTACTTTAGCCTTTTGGAAGTACAAAATGCATGAAATAATGTGTGTCTAGAATCCAAGGAAAGTCATTCTGTGCCACCTGGTAAGTGTCCATGTAAGAAGAGGCAACATTCAGTTCAGGTGGCCTCCACTCCTGGAGGTGGGGCTCTTGGCAATCTTGGGGGATACTTCTGGAAGTTGGGCTTTGGTGAAGGCAAACCTGAAGGGAGCCTGTGGGGAGCTTCTCTGGGCTAGCTCCTCTGATTTTATGCCCAGATCCCAGTGCAGCAACACATGAATGCATTAAATATCAAGAAATCATTGTATACCTGAAAAGAACAGAATATCATAAATTAACTATACATCAATGAAATTTTTAAAAAAAGAAGAAACCACACATACTTGAGGAAGGTGATTCAGGTGGAGAGAGTTTGGGATGATTCCTGATAGATCATGATATCTAGAATAAATGACGAGAATATTCCTTACTCTCTGATGCTCTTTGGTGCCATTCAATAAACATCGTTAAATGCCTGTTATGTGAAAAATCCAGGGGTCCAAAGTCAGGTTTACTGAAATAGATGATCATTAAAACTCTCACACCTCCTTCTGGATATTTGGCTGAATCATCCCGATTGCTCCCATTTTCGTCTTGGCTTCTAGGAGCAAGAGGAAATTATAAGGAATATTCTGGGTGGCTTCCCTCCAGGAGTTGTGGGGGACCCTCACCATCTGGATGGCAGATACAACCAGGAAAAGGAATGCTGGTTACCACAGGCAGTTTCTCATCCTAGGTCTCTGAACGTCGACCCCTGCTTTCCGGCTTATGCAAAGACACAGAGGATGGGGAGAGCCTTTCAGCTAAAGGCTGTTTCACACGTGTAAAGATACCAGCTGCTTCTTGTTTACCAAGCACCCCAATTTGATTTGTCTTCAGAAATCAAATGCTCTTTTATTTGTTTTGTTTTTCCCCATCCTTTCTGTTATTCCGATCACTGACTTGAAAACAGTGGGCCAAGTAATAGCTCCTATTTTTCTGCTATTTTTTTAAAGAGGCATGAGTCATCTCCAGGGAGGCATTAATCCAGACAGGTTTTGCTGAGAAGGCAGGCATATTTACTCAGAGACTTGAAGTATTATCGTTGAATGAGATGCACTTGTACCGCATGATTTTTAGGATAAATGGATTTGGACGGCCTTGGCTTATCAGCATCCTCTAGGGTCAGTTTACAGTGGGCATACTCTATTTATTTAATTCACTCTACTTAAGTACAGTTCAGTTGTACTGCTTTGTAGTTTATTTACATCTGAACACTTACTATAGCATTAGGCTAGTGGCTTATTTTCTCATAAGAATGCATTAACTGCAAAGAACAATCTCTCCCTTGTCATCAGACAAAAACATTCGATTCTGTCTCTCTGAGTAAGACATATAGAATGATGGCACCTCAGAGCCAGCAGAGACCAGTCATTATTTCACAGCTATACTGATGCAAAGAGATGACAGTTTATTTCCCAGCGTCATGTCTCTTTTTCCCTTATGCTGGATACTCCTCAGAAACACCTGTGACTTTTTATTCACCTTCTTTGACTAACAGTTGTCACGGTGTCTAAGACTTTCTCAGGCATTGTTGGACTAAGCAATTCCTGGCAACGAGTTGGCAAAGAGTTCTTTTTTCACTCTCTTGGCTCGTGCTCCCGTCTCTAACACAGCGCTGCCACCAGATGGGGGACGGAAGGTGAAGTTTAGAAAAAGTTACCACCTTATGTGACCCCACAGAACCTGTCATATTTCTGGCTAAGGAAGAGGCAGATGAAAGATGCAACAACATAAAAGTGCACGCCATCGTCCAGGGAAAAAGCAAGCGGTTCTGTTCGGCTGAAACAGTGATGGAGATAAACCAGCACAGGTAGGCTGGGTCTGTGCTAAATCCTCTAGGATGCGAGGAGCCTTTGAAGGTTTTTCTAGCAGAATGTTTCACTATCTCGTGGCAAGAAAAAGTTGAGAGGAGAGCTTTAAAGATGGGGAGAAGAGTTACTTAAAAGAATCTGTTGCAATAGATTAGACAAGACAGGACTAAAGCAGTTGCAAAGGTGGGATTTGGTTTGCTGGTTTGGCTTTTCCTGTGGGACATTTTAGAGGCTGCATTGGCAAAATTGGATGTAAAGGATAGAGAGAGAATTAGATAATGACTTTAGAGCTTCTCACTTGGGATGATAATATTATTAATAGAGATGGCAGAAATAGGGAAAGGAACATGTTTGGGTGGAAGATGAGTTCAGTTTTAGATGTGCTAAATATGAAGTAGAAATCCAAGTGGAGATGGCAGATTAGCAGAGAGAAGTTGTGTCTGGGGTACGGGAGAGAAGTCGGGGTGAGGACTATAGACTTGGAAGTCACTGGCAGACGTAAGGGCAGACAAAGCCATTCAATGAGCCACATTGCTCAGGAAGGAGGTGTGTACTGAGAACACGAACATGACAGGATGAAAACAGACACCAGAAGGTGTGGGAGTAATGGGAGAGAAGTCAGATAAAAGAGGCGGAGAGGGCAAAGCAAGATTTTGTCTTTATTTTTTTAATTTTTTAAATTTTAAAAATTTTCCACCTGACTTCTTTTTTAATTGAAGTATAGTCAATTTACGTTTTGTTAGTTTCTGGTGTACAGTGTAGTGATTCAGTTTTATATATCTATTATATATAATAGATATGTATTCCTTTTCATATTTTTTTTCATTATAGGCTGTTAAAAGATATTGGCTATAGCTCCTACTGTGCTATGCAGTAGGAAGATTTTCTCTTTAGACAGTTCAGTTTCTGAATGAAACTTCTTTGGCAAGTTGTTTCATTGATTCAATCTAAGCATTGATAGTGATACTTATTTGGATATATTTCCTTGCATGTACAGAAGGATGGAAGCTAAGGATGGAAAAGCCAGCATTTATTGCTTTCCTATTTTAACAAGACATATTTTTTCTTATGGTATGGGCAAAATCATTTCGTCTCTTTAAAACACCAATTAAAGCTAATTTCAAGCTCAAAGGTATACTTTCTTGTTTTACTTGTCTCAATGTTTTTGCTCTTAATCAACTCTTGCAATTATTAGTTTAAAAAGTATAAAACAACTTAAGTGTCTATCAACAGATGAATGAATCAAGAAAAATGCATAAATGGAATATTATTCAGCCTTAAAAAAGAAGGGAATTCTGCTGTTTGAGACTACATGGATGAAGCTGGAGGGATTATGGCAAGTGAAATTAGCCAGACAGAGAAAGACTGCATGGTATCACTTATATGTGGAATCCAAACTCACAGAAGCAGAGTAGAATGGGGATGGCCAGGGCTAGGGGTTAGGGGAAATAGGTAGCAGGGGATAAAAGGGTACCAAATTTAAGTTAAAAGATGAGGAAGATCTGAGGATCTGATGTGTGACGTGATGACTGTGGTTGATGACACTGTATTGATATAATTGAAATTTACTAAAACGGTGAACTTGAAATGTTCTCACACATAAAAGGTAAATATGTGAGGTGATGGATGTGTTAATTAACTTAATGGAGGGAAATCTTTTCACAATATATATTTTAATCATCATGTTTTACTACTTAAATATCTTAAAATTTTATTTCTCTGTTGTACCTCAATCAAGCTGAAAAATATATAACTATAACGTGCTTATTAGAAAACTCAAATAGAGCAGAAGGATTTTTTTTTTTTCAGCAAATGCTTTACTTCCTCCAACACAATTGCTTATTTTCACTTCCTGGGGTCTCACTGTTTACATTTCTTGTATATGTTTTTAGAAATTTCTATATCTTAATAATTTTAGATTCATGCACAGATATACATGTACATACAAGAAGTTCTCAGCGATCTGCACTGTACTTCAATAGCCTTAATGTTGGATTCCCGCCGAGTGTGTGCAAACCTCCTTGTGCTTCTCTGATCCTAAATATGAGAGCTGGAAAGTTCTTTCTCATGGTCTATAGCTGCCAGAATGACCTCTCTGTGGATCATCTTTGGCAGGAGCCCAATACTGGGGTGCTCAATCTACTGACTTCTAAATTACTCTAAGCCCCGCATTTTAACTTTTTAACATCTCTCTCTCTCTCTCATTTTTTTTTTTTTTTTTTTTTTTTGCACATTCAAAGCTACATGGATGTGTTCTGCTTGTCCGCGGGTAGTCCATCTACTTCATCCTGCACTTACCGGGACCAAGAGCCACAGGCTCTCTGACATTTCAACCTTCTTCTTTTCCTTACTTACCACTTTCTGGGAACATAAACGTAGAGCATACTGAATTTTTTCAACCATAATGTAAAATATGACACTCTCATCAGAAAGCAGAGAAATGGGTCAACGTTTTAGTTTCAAGAATTTTTTTTTTTCTCTCTCTGGGGGCTCCTCAAGAACGCTCCCAATGATGCACACCACCATGTAGTGACTTTTCCCTCTTAATAGGAGCAGATGCAGCCAACAATACAGTGAGATTGTGCTATTGTCACTGCCCTTTCCGTGTATACTCTGGGGGGCGTAAATAATACCTGGTTACCCCTTTAAAGAAATTGTGCTTATTAGCTTGCTCTTTTCGATACGTATAGAGTATAGAATGGCTTGTTCTTTTATGCCCCAAATGAAGCAAAAGGAGTTTGGATTTTCACATGGATCCAAAATTCCTGCTCATGATAATAAAGAGCCAAAATGCTCACTTGCTTTTCTAAAACTTGATGTCTTGTGATTGTGAACAAGAGTTTTTCCCTAACCATGGGTGGGCAGCACCAGCCCAGGGTTAGAACCATTCATACTCGGCTGAAGATTCTCACCTTCAGGAAAAGTGCTTGAAGTAGTTTAGGTGATACACGGAGCGTTCTTGGGTGTAGTACGTGGTAGAGATCACTGCTACATAGACCAGAAAGCCTAAGGGAAAATGTTTCCTTGTTGCACATCTTATCAGAGTCCCCCAATCTTGCTAACATGCAGATGTCCTGAGTAATTTTTCTCGTAAGCTCCTTTGAACAGATAAATTGTTTTTTTCAGTTGAATTATAGCCAGTTACAATGTGTCGATTTCTGGTGTGCAGCACAAGGTAAGGTTTTATTCACCTTTGTGTCCTACGCCCTACCTAGCACAGTGGCTTCCACTACAGGGGTCACTAGGTGTTTGCAACAGGGAATTAAAAGTTGAATTATGCATCATGCTTGCTTTCTCAGTCAACTTAAGATCCATATGACAATAGATGAGTTTCATTGCCATTTTGTCCTCAGTTTTCTCATCTGTGATATAGGCTGAATAGTACTTCCTTTTACACGACTGATGGAGTGTAATAGTCACGACTGATATTGGAATAATTTGTGTGAAATGTCGCTACACCCAAGCCACGAGCAATCCCTTCATTTCATTTTGGTGTTTCTCAGAGAGAAAGCAGTTGCCTATGGTTTTTTTGAAAGTGATTTGAAAATAATAGTGACTCTCCTAAACCGAATTACCCTTTGATTTCTTCGTAACAGAAATGTTTACTTGCTCTGCTCTCGCTTTCCGCTGGAGTAAGTGTGTGAGTTTCCAGAAGCAGCCCTGGAAATTTAAGTGACACAATGAATTATTTTTCCTATGGTAATTTCAGTTATGGACGTCATTACTTCTCATTTTCTTCATGCTTTTGGACACTGTTGGAGGAGGGAAAGAGTACATTACTGTAAGGCAGGGATCATACAAAATAGAATAACTGTATTCATAAGTCTTCCACCTCCTTGGCAGAAAAATCAATGGGGCTGCATTTTATCATTGCATATGGGGACAGTTATGTAGTGTTCCATAGATTATAAACATTTGAGAGGGCCCCAGGAAAAGCTTGATAAAGAAGAATATCTAGATGAAAATTAAGTTAGAATATTAATGATTAATATACCTAGGTTATCCTAGAAAAGCAAGCAATTAGAATTTATTTTATGTCAGTGGCCAAACATCTTCACTTTTTATGTCACACATTTGTGCTCATTTTAATTGGTGCTGACGGTGGCTCTGACAGAATGACTCGAGTCACGTTTTCCCACTGTGTAAATGCTATTGTTTACAGTCTCCTTTGTGTTGAGAACAAATAGGGCAGCCTTAAAAAATATACACTCATAGCTGTTTAATTTCATGTCTTCATTTCGCTGTTGACATATTTTCCACGATACGCCACGGACCTCCATCATTTCTCTTATAAAATTGCTTTATGGCACGTCAGTTTATGTCTGTCTTCCCTCAAGGAAAGGACAAAATCTTTCACAACCCAACACTATCACGACTCTGAAATAACTTCTTTCAGTGAGTGATAAATAACTGGGAAACGAAGTTAGTCCTGAGACGGACACTTCACCTCTCTGTTGTGATCAGAAAGGGCAGATGGCATTCCACTCTCTTTTTGTTACAGCTCATATATGTGTGTACGTGTACTATTTCCTCTTTAAATTTATAAATTGTCCACAATAGCTAGAAACATTGATTCCTGGCATAATTACAAATACTTAGGCAAGTTTCTAGTGATTCTCAATTTACCTATCTGCAGTGTAAACACGAGATGGAACAAGTGAGCTAATAATCTTGGAGAAAAAAGTCAAGTATTATTTGTGGATAAATTTTTTCAAGACACTACACTGTATTTTGGCATATCATTTATTCAGGCATTTATTCAGCACATCTTGAGCATCTGTAATGTGCAAAGCATGGTGCAGGGCACTTGGATGCAAAGCTGAATAATACAAAAAGAAAAAATTTCCGTCCATGAGCTTATTAATTCAGAAAAAATAAGCCTTGTTCTTCTTTACATCTGTAATGCACACATTTGTAGGGTATAAAGCTTTTCCTTAGACACTAGCATGCCAAGGCACCTTTTATTGAGCTGACGTACAACGTGGTCTGGTCTCTTAGAGATTGCTGCCGTGAATGAAGGCATCAGTAGAACAGGAGAGTTCTGCACTGTGGATGGTCCATCAGCTTCAGTGAGAGTTATAAACGCTCTGTGAGTGTGAAGTACAAAGTGGACGAGCGACACTGTTTCTATTGCTATTTATTCGCGGGGTGATCAGTCTCTGTGGTGCCTATAAACACACAGCAGATAAGGTTCCTGCCCTGAGAAGCTTACAGTCTAACTTAGAGAGATGACAGCTGTCGGGGTACGTTTTAGTGAGCCGGGAGCTTCTCTCCTAAACATCATGACACCCGTAGGACAGTAGAATATGGTCCTGGTCATTGCCGAGCTGGATTCAGTGCTTTAAGTCGAGTAACATTTCCGAACGATCCCAGCCGGAACGCCACTGCTGCTGTCACCAGGGCGGGGCGGTAAGCATGCAGGTACCGGTCACTCACGCTAAAGGAGAAGGTAAAGAACGAAGACAGAATTTTGGGAGATGGCAACAGGCAAATAACAAAAGCAGAGAGAGAACTTCCAGTTGCCATCCTGACTGTGTAAAAGCATCCAATCTGGAATTAATCATTTCAGTCATTTATAAGTAGGTTTGTGTCTCCCTTTTCATAAGCGTCTCGCCCTCCTATAAATGACATTCTGTTTTACGAAAGCCTAATGTGAAAATCTACTGATAAGCCAAATAATAAAAACTTTATAGCATGTCAGGGCTTTTTTTTATTATTATTATTTAACCTCAATCAAGTCATAATACTGAACACATGTATCCTTGGCCTAAATCACCTTGTCAAGTTTAACTGTATATTCAGCTTCATTTACATGACATATGATCTAATGCCGGAGAACAACAATGCCATTGTAGTGTTAATTGAAAACTCCAAACTGAGAGCCAGAAGAAACCACCAGTCTGATTGCTGAGGGTCCCAGGGAAGGGGATCTATTCCCACACCTGCAGTTGGTCCATAACACTAACATTGTTACCCACATCTGGCTCTAATCAGTCCAGAGGCCTTGATACGCTGCTCCCGGGGCACATAAATTTAGCATTACATTCATTTTAAAAGCCCCCTCTTTCAGTTTTGTAAGGACAAGATAGATTCATGGCTCCACAGAGTCTAACAAAGTAGAAACCACAAACAGAGTAGGTTACTGCCACAGGCCTCGTGGACTGGACTTACCAACTCTTTGCCACTTAAATAATGGAATTTTATGTTCAGCCCTGGCTATCAAAAATGTGTTTCCACCGAAAGTGAAGTTTGACTGAAAAGCTGTGTTTAAAAGAACAGCAAATCCTCAGAAAGTGAGCCAATTTGTATAATTCAGACTTTATGTAAGGATATGAGATAATATCTAACAGAGAAATACAAGCCTGAGGGACATAATTTGCCTCGTTCACGTGGTTACTGGCAGGCCTTCTAGAACTGACTCTTCGTAGGGTGTTTTAAGGAGGTTTGTATCCAAAGGGACTTTTTAGAAGAAAGGTTAAGGTTTTTAGATCTTTCAGTGGGACTTTGGACAGATGGCTACTGAGGATAAAGGGTCTGCTTGACCTGGTAATTATTTTCCGCAATTGTTCCGCGCACTGTAGCTTTTAGGAAAAGTTCTCCTGCCACTCAGTGTGAGTGAAAACTAAATACTCTCCTGTATTTTGTGCCGATGCCCCAGGTAACCGAAGACTTCTGAAGCAGAAGAAGCCTTCACAATTTTTGCAGAGACATTTATTAAAGATAGAAATACAAAGCAAAACAAAAATGAAAACAAAACCACCAGTAGTTCTGCAAATTATTCACTTGTGCGCTTGAGGCCAATTTGTTGTAGGGCCGAATGTTTCACTTGTTATGTTGTTGGTTGTTTTCTCTCTTTTTCTGTCTTTCCTCTTTTATATCACCAAAAAAAAAAAAAAAAAAAAAAGAATTGCCTGTGTAGCTTGAGGGGTAAAACAACTCTTACAGGTTGATAAATTTTGGTGCTTGTTGAGTGTACTGTTTTGTTTATTTATTCACTCAAATATGGCGCCTGGCCTTCAAGGACTTCATATTAACTGGATAAAATATTCTTTCGAATGAACATTCCTAAATGGTCAAAAGTTGGAAATTAGTAAATGAATGCGATTAGTGATAACCAGGTAGTAGTGGGAAGAAGAAAGGTCTTGTTTCTTGGACATCTATTCAACAAGAAGACAGGCATGTAACATCATACGCAGCATTTGGTGACGCTTCCTCATTGGCCCAACTTTTTTCTTTCCAAATTGTGCATATGAGTAGGCATAAATATAGTCTTACGAGCAAAACCTATGAAAACTAAACTGGCATGTTTACATCTAAAAATATACTGGTTCATTAAGGAGTAAACATTTTGCATTACAAGGAGGTTTCCAGAATTCTTGGGTGGAGCACAGATGAAAAAAAAAATCAATGGTCTCTAAGAAGTGCGGCACAGTTTAGGACATGATGTTCGTAAAAGTGGCCTTGATTCGTGAAGAAAGTTTCAAATCATGTTCAAGCTACTATGTGGAAGAAAAACAGGATGTGCTTTTACATTTTAAAAATGTTTCCTTCAAAAAAAATCCATTTCAAAGAGAATGTTTTAGTTACCTGCAAAATGCGAGGATATAAAGATGGATACGTCAACAAACCTATCTACGTATGTAAAATCAGGGTAGACATTTGGATCTCTGAGCAGAAAATCAGAAATAATGGAGCACCATGAGAAGATTACCTACTACATGCCAGGCACCGTACTGGGCATTCTGTGGTAGTTCTCATGGCCAAGGCCACCCTCCTCTACTAAACTAGCTAGCTAGCTAGCTTGATTCTCACATAAAGTTGTTTTGTAGAAATACTGGCGCCTTCAGTCTTTGATTTGGTATCTAGAAACCGGAGGTGTTCTCACCTCCAATGTGTTGTGATCATTATACTCTGTCTACTTTTTTGTGATTTATGCTTTGAAGATAACCTTAAAGCTAGGTCAGTGCATCTGTATCTGTTTAAAGTATAACACACATTTATTCAGGTATAGAGCTTATTTCATTTGTTTAATGGAAAGACATATGCATGATATGATGCTGGAGGAATTCCCACAAGACAGACTGAAAAGTGTCAACAACTTCCCATTTCCCATATTGTGTAGGTGGAGAAACCTCATAAGCTATCTGCTTAAAAACCCTTCAATATTCCGTTTAAATAGCTTTTAAATGCCTTGTTCCAGTAAGCTTAGTTTCTTTTTTTTTTAACTTAAGGATAGTTGATTTACAATGTTGTGTTAGTTTCAGGTGTACAGCAGTGATTCTGTTATACATATATATAGATATAGATACATATTCTTTTTTAGATTCTTTTCCATTACAGGTTATTACAAGATACTGAATATAATTCCCTGTGCTATACAATTGGTCCTTGTTGTTTATCTGTTTTATAAATAGTAGTGTGTATACGTTAATCCCAAATTCCTAATTTACCCCCCACATACCCCTTTCCCCTTTAGTAACCATGGTGTGTTTTCTATGTCTGTGAGTCTATTTCTGTTTTTTAAAATAAGTTCATTTGTATAATTTTTTTAGATTCCACATATAATTGATATCATATGATATTTGTCTTTCTCTGTCTGACTTACTTCACTCAATATGATAATCTCTAGGTCCATCCATGTTGCTGCAAATGGCATTATTTCATTCTTTTTTATGGCTGAGTAGTATTCTGTTCTATATATATAACCACAACTCTTTATCCAGTCATCTGTCAGTGGACATTTAGGTTGTTTCTGTGTCTTGGCTATTGTAAATAGTGCTGTTGTGAACACTGGGGTGCATGTATCTTTTTGAATTAGAGTTCTCTCTGGATATGTGTCCAGGAGTGGGACTGATGAATCATGTGGTAATTCTATTTTTAGTTTTAGGAACCTCTATGTTGTTCTCCGTAGTGGCTACACCAATCAACATTCTCACCAACAGTGTAGGAAGGTTCCCTTTTCTCCTCACCCTCTCCAGCATTTATTATTTGTAGACTTTTTAATAATGGCCATTCTGACTGACGTGAGGTGGTACCTCATTATAGTTTTGATTTGCATTTCAGTAAGCTTAGTTTTGTAAATCCAAATACTTTTAGGAAGTAGGTAAACAATTTGCTGAGGGGCCACGTGCTGGAGACCAGAAACAACCATTTTCAAATTTTAATTGATTGCCTTAAGAAACTATGGAATACCTTGAGTTGTCCACAGATCTGGGTTTGCACTCATTTCCCAGTTCTCCATGGCAGGGGAACGATGGAGCCAGGCAAAGGGAAATTTAAGACAGTTACAGAATCCCTAAATATCTATATAGTCTACATTTCCTGTCTGGAAAAATGACTAGGAGCCAAAACAGAACCAAAGTGACAGTGACAAAAGAACATTTCTCTAGATCAGCCACAACCTGAATAATTGAAGACTTATCATATTCCCAGATATTATTAATAGTGACCATTGGTTTAGCCCATTATAGACAAATCGTGTCAAGTGGTTTACATACGTTAACTTATTCAGTCACTACAACAGAACAACAAAAAGAAATTGTGGTCCATAGAGATACATGCCCAAAGTCACACAACTAATAGGACTGTCCGACACTTAATACAGTTCTTTCATAGCCCTTGTCACAGTTTATATTTACAGATTGACGAAATTATTGATCAGTGGCTGCCTTCTGCTTTGTGAGGGCAAGGGCTGTGTGCGTGTTGCACCCAGAGCCTGGAGCAGAGCCTCACACCTGGGTGCTTATTGCTCTCCTATCCTTATCACTCATTTGTAGCTGTCTCCAATCCAAGTGGCTAGGATGACGTACCACCCTCTGTTTTGTGCTCCAGCCACCCGCAGGGGCGAGGAAGGATGGGGGCCTTTATCTCTCCTGTGACTCTCATTCATGTGTTACGTGGATTTTGTGCTCCAGATCTTTTATTTTAACCAGCTCCCGAGGCACCATCTCCAACCTAAACAGACCGAAGGCCAATGTTAGTACCATCTGCTTTGCTGCACTTCAGTTTTGCCCTTCCCTATGACCTCGATGGGCCAAACTTCTACTCCTCAACCCTCTGCTGTGAGCAGGGAAGGTCATTCTCAAGGGCTTCAGTCTCTCATGCAAACCAGACCCCTAATGTTGGGCCTACAGGTCAGCCCCGATTTTGTGAGCCTGCAGGGTGTTCAAGGTTAGGCTGTCAAACTAGGGCCTTTGCTGCACTTGACTTCCTCCTTTTTCCAGGAGAGAGTGGTAGGCTTTGCATTCTGAGGTGAGACAGAATTTGAGGACCTATGCCCTGACTCCCAAAGCACCTTGTGTCCAGCTGCTTTCAAGCAAGGAGTGATCTGTGATCAAGGAATTAACAGAACGTAAGATGTTGGAAGGGTTGGCATTAAGATGGAAGAGTGTAAATAATTTACATTACGGCTCAGGCAAAAAGGCATTTTCAGTTCTATTTTTGGGCTAACTCAATAGAAGCTGAAGTCATTCTGGTCTTCTTGCAGGATTTTTTTTTTTTTTTTGAGTTTTTTGCAGCTTGAGGGAGGACCTCTGTTCATGTTGTTTCCTCTGCCTGGACAGCCCACTCCATGCCCCTGTTTCCATATTGCCAGACTCCATATCCATCCAGAGATCCACTGGGTCTCAGCCTCAATGTCACGTCATCAGAGAGGTGACAAGAGACCTTGATTAAGAAACCTCTTGTTCTTGTCATTCTCTCTCTTAGCATCCTGCCTATCTCCTTCATAACGCTTGTCACAATTTGTAACTTTATATCATCTTACTTGCTTATTTGTTTCATGTCTGTCTCCTGGACTCCAAGCTTCTTAAGGGCAGGGCCATGTCTGCTTTAATCAAGGCCTCTTCTAGCACCAACAGTAAGAATTAGAAAGGGTGTCCATTCATGTCCTTTTGGGCATGTTTTGCAAGGTGTAATCTAGTTCCCAGGGCTTAGACCAGATCTTGACATCTAAGGACTCAAAAACTGATTTATTGAAAAATATTATAAAATCTAATTTTCTTCTCTTCTGAAATACTGACCACTACCAGCCCAGATTCTATAGTTCCTTCAAGACTCAAGGCAACAGTGATCTTTTTTTCTGAGGGAACTCTTAGAAATGACAATTGGTAATTATTTGAATGTCACATACCTATGTTGTTCTTCTATTGTATGTTCTTTAACAGTGTTTAGTCTTTCCCCACCAATTAGGGGATTATCTGTGTGCCTCAAAACAATTACTTTGAGCTTGGAGCATCTTGGTGGGGAATGGGAACTTATAGCCGTGCTAACACCTAAAGAGTTGAAAAAATACTAAAAGAATGCATGAAACTTCTGCTCAGCCATTAGCTTAAAAGATACTAGATACCACATAAGGAAAAGTGGGATAAAACCAGGATCATAAATGACCAAGCCTCCAATAAATTCTAGTAGCATAATCATTTACTAAAAACTCATCTGCAAACATTGATCTATTTTAAGATAGGAATAAATGTAAGTAAAGCAGATACCATGAAAGGCAGAGTCATTGAGCTGGTGGCAGTTTTTAGATGTGTAAAAATCTGTTTGAGGAGAATTATACAACACAGGGTGGCAAAGAATTAAAGTGCATGAAAATGTATCCACAGATAATCACATGAAAACACAATGGCCACAATGCCAGAGAATAGTTTGGATTAGATTCTTTCTTTTTTTTTTTTTTTCAGTGGAATTCTTCCTTTTAAGTGTTAACCAATTTAACCTTTGGAAATGAAATATTTGTCTTGTGATGGGAAAGCTGGCTTTTATTGTAAAAACTGGAACTTGTCCTTGGTTGCTTTATTCTTTACTAAAACATTCTCTTTCTAAGTTTGTATGTTTAATATTTAGCATATAAAAGAAACAGTATCAAAAAAAAAAGTCTAGAATAGAGGCATATTTATGTGCAGGTTCCAATCACAGTTTTTGGCTCATGGGATAAAATGGTATCAATGGTCTAAAAGCCAGTGCCCAGATTTTGCTTGTTTGGACTCGTTTGGGATAAGCTTGTCAGTTAGGCTGCTCTCCTGCCTGCCTCTCAGCCTTTCTGTCTCAACCTGAGTCATTCCATCCCACACATCTGACCTCACAGATAATGAAAGAAGCTTTCCAGGTTAATTCTAAAATAATAGCCACCACTGCTAACCTAATATCAATCAATCATTTTTGTTGTCATTCCAAAGAGACAACATGTTTATCGTCAATTTATGTAGAGGACAATATGCTTTATTAATGTCTCTATTTATTCAAAAGCCAGGTCACTGGGTAGAGTTCATTATTTCTTGTTACTACAATCTTGTGCTTATGAAAATTATAATTAATACAAAAATGAAATGAAATTATTTTTCTCCTGGTGATGGTGATATTTTCTCCCTATGTCTCAGTTTCCTTGTCTGTACGTGGAGATCACATATTATTTGGTCTCCTTGTTACCTTCACTGTTAAGGTAATGCTAGTGGCCATAACTGATAAACTCCAAATTCTCCATGCTTTAATAACATAAAATCTATTACTCGTCCAGTGTGAGTGTTCCTGATTGAGCAGATCCCTTCCAAAAGTGGTTCAAGGACCAGGTTGTCTCCATACTGTGAATTCACCTTCTTCACATGTGGTTTCTAAGTTTTCAGGGGAAGGGGAAATGACTGTGGGGAAGGAAGCATGGATGCACGGCCACTCCAGCCTGTAAATGACACACATCACTTCCACTCGCACCTCACTGGTGAGGACTAGTGATACATCCCACTCGTAGATATAAGGGGGCAAGGGAATGAGTCCTGCTGGACAGCTGTTTTCCGGTAATAACTCTCCACTCAGGAGGGAAAGCAGGACTCTCCGGTGGTCAGTTAGCCTCCTTGCCAAAGTCTAATCTGTAGGGTCAGAGTGAGGATTACATAAGTGAATCTCTGTAAATCACTTACAACAACTGCCATACAGAACCTAGATAGTGAAGCCCTTCCCCTCCCCCTTTGCCCCTTCTTTCTCCTGCACTTACTTCTCATCTTTTGTTCCCCTGTGACGTTCAAATAGTTATCTTTCTATTACTCCTTGAAACTCAGCAATTTCTCTTTGTCATCACCATTTACCCTTCTTAGAATATGTTTCTGACTTGAAAAACTGTTGGTATTCCTTTTTTCCTTTATTTCCCTTTGCTTTATCTTTTTCATATGTTTGGACCCCTAATGTATACTTATAGTCAAATACCATGAGTGTCTTTCACTATACTTTTGGGAAAATGTTTTGTTATAAGCCACTTTGTCCTTTCTCTTTTCATGAGGAAAGCAGTCTGAAATTTCAGCTGGAGAGAGCATGTAGAGTCATCCGACTCTCTCGAAAGCCTAGTCCTCACTTACATTACACAAAAGGAGGCACACTTTCCTTGTTTGGAGCATTGTTTATTATTCCTCTGATTAACTTTAAGCTCACATAAGCCAGGACAGTTTTCTTATAGCTGTTCAAAAATATACTGAGCTATGTCCTAGAATTCAGTCTTGGTTTTGCTACTTATAAGAATAGAGTTGCTGCCTGGGCCAGCTCCTCCACTCCTTCCCTCCTGCCACCACTCTCTAGATTTAGGGGGGAAAGTGTGTGTGTGTGTGTGTGTGTGTGTGTGTGAGTGTGTATATTTATATATGTCATATATATGTTTTTAACCGATTTTTAATTTTTGCATTTCTGTGAATTAATGCATACTTTTGTTAACAACAAGATGCTTTTGCATTCGTAATATGAGTTATCTGTTTACTATATATTGCTGAGGAAGTAATTAATAGAAATGTGCAGCTAAGAGAATCATATGTCACAAAGGGTTAGTCAGAGATAATTTTAAAGGATTATGCCTTGACAACTTCCACTTCTAGTCTTGACAGAATAACTATTAAATAGAACAGCAGTCTCGTGCTGCTGAGGAGCAGACTGGAGTTCCAGTTTGTTCCAGTCCCTAGAATTTGTTGGGCAAGTTACCTAAGAAGATAAAGCTTCACAGAAGATTTGTCTAAAAGTCTTCATAGGAGTTACCATATGGCCTTGAAAAACCACTGAGATGCATGTGCTAATACAAGATGGCGAGAGGTGTAGCAGAGATTTCCTGATGCAGTGATGGGACATTTCTATTTTTTGGTTTTTTTTTAATTAGGACCATTTTTTAAGAGTAGTTCATAGCAAAATTGAAGGGAAGGTACAACGATCTCTCATGAAGTCCCTGCCCCCAAACATGCATAGCCTCCCAGCTATCAGCATCCCCCACCAGAGATGGTACCTTTGTTACAATTCATGAACCTATACTGACACATCATAATTAACCAAAGTCTATAATTTATAATATAGTTCATGCTTGGTATTGTACATTTTATGGGTTTGTTCAAATGCATAATGACCTATGTCCATCATTATGGTATCATACAGACAATTTTCACTGCCCTTCAAATCCTCTGTGACCATTCTAGTCATCTCTTTCCCCTAAAAGAACATTTTTGACATCTGGTAGTGAGCATAGGTTCTTAGATAAGAAATATAAAGCAAACATCATAAAGAAAAAAATTGAAAATTAGACTTTAAAAAATCTGCTCACCAAAAGTCTCCATGAAAAAACAAGGGCAGGTGAGCCACAAAATATTCATAAACACACATCTGACAAAGACCTGTATCCAGAGCATATAAAGAACTCCTAAAACTCACTAATAAAAGGATAAAGTACCCTATTTTAAAATTGGCAAAAACTTGTTCAGACACTTCACAAAGGTGTATATATATATATATATATATATATATATATAGCCAACAAGCACATGAAAAGTATTCAGCATCTCTAATCATCAAGGAAATGCAAACTAAGGACTCAACGAGATCCCACTATTCACACATAGAATGGTTAAAATGGAAAACAATGCCATCACCATATACTGGCCAGAATATGGAGAAACTAGAGTTCTCCTACATTGCTGGTAGGCATGAAAAAGTCACACAACCACTTTGGAAGAAAGTTTGTCAATTTCTCATAAAGTGAAACATACACTAACCATGTAACCCAACATTCTGCTTCTAAGCATTAGGCCAAAAGAAGTGAAAAGCATATGTCCACAAAAATACTCGCTCAAAATGACTCATGGCAGCTTTAGTCCTAATACCTCAAAACCAGAAATAACCCAAATGTGAATCAAAAGGAGAAATGGATAAAAAAAAATATTGTGGTGTATTTATGTAATAGAATAGTACTCAGCTATAAAAACAAAAAGGAATGAGGGACTGATGTAGCAATATGATACATCTTAAAGACATTAGGCTGAAGAAAAGAAGCCAAAAAAAAGGATTTATACAATGACTCCATTCATATAAAATTCTTGAACAAGCAAAACTAGTCTATGATGAAAGAGATTGAAAAATAGTTGCCTCTGGGTTGAGTGAGACTGATTGCATGGGGGCAGGAAGGAACTTTCTAGGTGATAGAAATGTTCTTTATCTTGACAGTGGTGTGGGTTATACAGTTGCACTCACTTGTCAAATTCATCTTATCGGACCCTTAAGATATACGCATTTTTCTGAAGGCAAATTTTACCAAAAAATGAACTGTAAAAAATAACTCCTCTTGATATGTTTAATATTATAAGCTTTCTTTATAGGATAAAAGGGGTATGACTTAGACCACACACTGTGTAGAGAAGCTATCCTTTTAGATAGACTATGGATGGACAGATGGTGGATAGATGATGGTGCTGATGATAGATGATGGATGGATAGATGGATGGATGGATAGACAGATAGATGGATAGATGGATAGATAGATGGATAGATAGATGGATGGATGGATGGATGGATAGACAGTTACTCACCCAATCACAACGAAGCATAAGCTTTGCATAATTTTCTACTACTGATACCTCCCGTATCTCTATTCCTTTACACTTTCTTAAGATTCCCGCCTTTCCCTACCCAGCAGTTAACAAAGACACACACTTGTAAGATGGTTCAACAAATTTAAGCACATATTTTTATGACGATGAATTTGGAATCAGTACAGCACATGGAAAGATCTGTCTTTGAAATCAGGTAGACGTGGTTTCCGGTTTCCAATCCTTGTTCTGCAATTTATTAGTTATGTGACCTTGTGCGAGTAACATAATCTCTCAGACAGTCTGTTTCTTTAGCCATAAACTGCAGTGATTTATGCTCCAAAGGGTTTATTCATTCATCCATTCAACAAGGAACACTGATTTCCTATTGTTTCCCAGGAACTGGCTGTATATTTTGAAAAGGACACATATCCAGAACATCAAAGAACTCCTAAAGCTCAATAATAAGAAGAGAAACTAAAAAAAAAAAAACTTAAAAATGGGCCAAAACTTGGACAGACGTGAGGATGGAGAGTAGAGAAAGGAACCCCAGAGTTAATGCAAGATAACCGGTTAGTAGTCTTTCAGAAGTTTGGGTTGGAGATGATTTCAGTTTCAAATTGGAGAATGGCAGTGAAGCAAAAGAGATGTGGACTGACTCTAGGTGTACTTAGAATTAAATTCACAGAACTTGGTGTGAATCAGAAATAAGGGTTGTGAGAAAGGAAGCAACAGGTATGTCTATCAACTGGACAGAGGCTGGTACCGTCCACAGAAAGAAGTGTAGATAGGGGACCAGATTTGGTGGTTTTTGAGATAGGTGTACAAAAAGCATATCACGATGACTGACCCAGACTAGGCACTCAATGAAGAAAGCTGCTGTAGAATGGGACAAAACCAGTTAATTCACATGAGATCTGACCTGTCAACTTGATTTCAGTCACTATTATAAAGTAAAGCTAAAAACAAAAAAGCAAGCATCAGTGAAAGACACAATTATGAGTACAAAGTTATGTGCACAAATTTTGTTTAAATACTGTTGCTCTGTGTCTAGTGGTAATTACCCTAATTATAATATAGCTGTTTTGAGAATACTATGGGACCACTGAATTTCTCCCTTCTCTCATCTTTGCACACACAAAGGCTTCAGAATCTTAAAGGAATGTGTAGTAATTTGGCTGGAAAAAAAAAAAGAGAGAGAGAGAACATTGTTAGTAAAGAAGTTAGTGAAGTTAGAAGGTAACTCAAAAAGAAGACAGGTCAATCTTGCACTGAAGAAAAGAGGTATAAAACAATATATATAGTATTTGATACTAAAAACATTATAACAAGATACATGATAATACTTCCTGGCTTAGAAATGAATTTCTATACTTTCATGTAATTACATATGAAAGAAACCTTCATAATAAAAATAAAACCAAGCTTTGGAAAAGATGACTAAAGCACACTTGTTTTTATTTTATGCTTTGAAACCTGAATTGAGATATTTCACTACTTAAACCATGATGAGATCATGGAAGGCATCGATAGCAAGAGATGAAACCCTAGGGAGGCTATTAACAATTTTGCCTTTACACTTCCTACGTGATTGTGGAAATGTGGGTTCTATTCCCCGTGAGACTCTTATTGCTGGATTTGGTACAACGGCTGCTGTATCAACAGAAAGAATTAGACGGTACAGCGGCGTCCTTTGCAGATCTTGCCTTGGAAAGTTAAATGTCTATGTCAGGTTTGCTAAAGGCATACCTTAAGTGAGAGGAAAATTATCTTGCTGTAGGGAAAGGGGGCATTATACAACGAAAAAATGAATTGTGTCCTACAAAGGACACAGTAATTTTCATTTATAACGAAATAAGTGATCTGATTTCGTTAAGGAAAATCAAGTGTTATTGTACCGTAAATGAAACGTTAGGCAGAGGTGGTGAGGAAAGACATTTTATTAAAGGAATAGCATGAACACAGAAATTGCCTGCACAAGAGGTTCGTGCAAGTGGAGGGCAAAGGGAATAAAAAGAAGTAACCAACTGCCAAGATGTGAATCTAAAGGCTTTGGCAATCTGTATGTGGGTGGAAGGAAATGAACACAGATCATGACGCTATAGCATTACCACGGAAGCCATAAAAACAAGGGAGCATGGGAGTGATGGAGCAGCGCCTTCTGAGTTCAGAAACATTTATGTTGGAGCCTCAGAGTTCAGTTTATTGTCATGGCATGAGAATTAGTCTCTGATCATGTGTAGGAGATTGTTTATTGCCTAATATTGGATTTAGGTTGGACTCTTAAAAGTTTTGAATTACGTAAAGGGTGCTTAATGTAGAGACAAAAATACTAGAATTCTGCTTTACGAACAAGCCGCAAAGGAATCTTGGTTGTTTTTTTTTTTTTTTTTTTTTGAGTCATGAAAACATAAATATCAGAATAACTTATTTGCTTAAGAAAATTCAGCTGAATTTGGTACAGTTCAGATTTCAGGACAAATTATAATATAAGATTCTGGAGTCAGGGACACAACTTCTTGTTACATATGCTCTGGCTTAGTTCATTCCGGTCCATTGGGTAAAGAGAGGCAGAAAACTTAACTTTTACAAACCATTAAATTGTAAATAAAAGACTGAACTTAATATAGGGCTGTATTCTTACCAGAAGCCATTAAATTAGGGTGGGAAAGATAATTCTTCTGTTTTTCCAACAGTACAGCAATTGAGTGTAGAAGGGAAGGTTTCAGCTTGAGCATCCTCATAAGTCCCAATGGATTATGGACTGACTAGCAGGGATGTTGCCTTTAACTGTGGCAGCTGGTGAGTAACTTGTAGCCTGTAGCCACCTCATTCTAAGTGTGTTTACAGCAAGTCTTTGGCTCAACTGTTTGAGTGAGAGTCATTCTCACTAGACCTATTATCACCAGGCCACTCCACATTCATGGCATGGGACCAAGTGATACAGATGTTTGGAGACATTTTAGGCTGAAGATATGCTAAATTGGGAATTAAGGTTCTAAGTGTATAATAAGAGGGACTTTCTGTATGTGAGAGGGAGTATAAGGGACCTTGGTGGATAATAAATATTGCCCATCCCAAGTGTGCCTTTGCTAGAATTGGAGAACTTGAGGTGGAGGTCACCTGACGGGGATCGTTTGTAGAAGAGGAAATACACAGTTGTGTTAGGGAACCCTGAAGACCCTATATGGACCCTCCCATATAGAGTCAGAAAAGCCATAATCTCCTAATCACACACAGTTAGTAACTCACTCCAGGGCTGTGCTACCTTGAAGAATAACTTGCGTGGGTCAATCCCTGTCCCTAGGTTTTATTTTCTTTCTTTGTAAATAAAGGAAGTGGAACAACTCCCATCAGAATCTTAACTCTTAGCTTCACATATTCATAGTTTCATGATTTGCAAAAATGGTACAATTCTCCACCTCTCCCTGTCCCCAGGCCATTTGCATCATGACTTTGCCGCTCTTCCATTAAGGGGGTGAGTCTGTTCTCCCATCGTTGAATGTGGATTGGCCTTGTGACTTATTTTGGCCAATAAAAGAGAACAGAAGTAAGAATGTACCAATTCTGAGTCTAGGTCTTGAAAGGCTTGTGTGCTTTTGCTTATTTTCTTGGAATCCTGCCACCTCTGTATGAATAAGCCTAGGCTAGTTTGATGAATGATAAAAGACATGTGGCCCAGTCACCCCTGTCACTCCAGCTGGCAGCCAGCAAAACACCAGATGTACACGAGGCCATCATAGACCAACCAGCCCCTTAACTAACCTGCCAGCTGATGACAGGTGCATGAATGAGCCAAGCTGAGATCAGCTAGACCTGGCTCAGAACCATCCCTCTAACCTATAGAACTGTGAGCAATAATACATGCTTCTTTTTTTTTTTTTTTTGAAAGAATGATTGGCAAACTATGGCCCTAGGCCAGCTTCTAGTTTTTGTTAAGTTTTATTGGAACACAGCCATGCCCATTTGTTTGTGTATGGTTTATGGCTCCATTCACACTATGATGGCAGCATTGAATCATTGGGATGGACACTGTAATGGTCCACAAAACCCAAAATATTTATTATCTGGCACTTTACAAAAAAGTATGGATGATTCCTCTAGGTTAAATCCCAAGTTTTGGGGTGACTTGTTACACAGCAATATCTGACTGGGGTGTTATCACATTAAGAAATTGATCAATCATTTTGGTCATTCTTGCTAAATAAATAAACCATTTTTAAATTTAATGGCTTAAACAACAACCAATTTCTTATCTTTAATTATTCTCTGGGTTGACTGGGCACTACTGCTTCACAGGCTGTTGGATATTGAGGTTGTGTAGGAATAAGACTGGACTGGAATTTCTGAGCTGACTTTTGCAGGTGGCTGGCAAATGATGCTGGTGATCACCTGGGAGATCAGTAGATACTTGTGATTGGACGCTTCCTTGCAGGCTATGCACATGGCTTGACGGCTGGGCTGTGAGAGGAAGCATCTCAAAAGTGAGAGTTTGAGAAACCCTAGCCAAAGCTACAAGGCTTCTTGAGACTTAGTATTAGAAGCTTACCTGTGCCATATTCTAGTGGTCAAAGACAAGTCACAGTGCCCGCCCAGATTAAAAGGGAGGGACTACACAAAGGAGTAAATAGTGGTTTGAAAAGGGGACAGAAATTGTTGAAGACTAGCCATCTCCCATCTCAGCTAGAATGTATAGCCTTTTCCTTCCCTCTCCCTTTTTTCCTCTCCTGCAGCATCTTTTTGTCTCCATTTAATGGCATAGGAATTATTAAACTCACCAGCATGCTTGATATACATACATATATGTGTGTATGCGTGTGTGTGTGTGTGTGTGTGTGTGTATTTAAGAACTTAGTGTTCTTGGATTGGAAACTCAGGTTGGCTTGGTTGGATAGCAGAGTGATGTTTATACATGGATCTTGTACCTTTGGAAAGGGCCACTTCACATCTGCTTCAATTAAAATGTGTAATGACTCTTTAACCTTAGTAGTTTTAAATCTTTTAATCACATTATATCATTTTATTCATCTTTGGCAAGCTGATAATTTAGATTGGAAGGTAACCAAAAATGAAATATATGAATGTAACAACTTCTCAGGGTACTTCACTCTCCCTTTGGCAGCCATTGCCTCCCATACACCAGTGGGCTCAGCATGACCCACTCAACACGAAGTTTACAAGAAGTCAGGGTGCAGGTTGTCTAAATGCTGCCGTACTGCTCAGTCTGGGGATTCTTCTCTTAGTGAGCATCTAAAATTCCAGATACATTCTTTGAGCTCTTGGTTCGTGTTGTCTCACCTGACAGGTCAATTGCTTTGAACCACAAGACCCAAGGAGCCTGTTTTGTACTTCTGATTTTCAGAACACTGGCTTGCTCTCTAGCAGTTTTGAGATTTTTACCGTTCAGAGTGGCCATCTCCAGTCCATATCACCTCCTTCCTCTTTCAAATTCCATGACAGCCATGTCTATTCGTACACCCGCCCCCCCTCCACAAATACACACACAAACCTGTGTAATAAAAACAAGGCTGGAAGACACAGAAACTGTTTCTCACCATTTTATGCTAGAAGTTAAATTGGATGGGTTTATTCACTCCTTCCCCAAGCATTTAAAAGAAAAGTTGTACCAAATCCTCTTCCCAGACAGTTTCTTTTCCCTATTCATAACATTCACATGTTAAAACAAAAATCCTGCACTTAATTCTGCTTTCTCTATAAATATTTCCCAAATTCATGACTTTCTTAAAAGATTATGTTGAATATTTCCACCTACTCACCATTCCCCCTTCACCATAATCTGTTCCAGTTTATTCTTTTCTGTTTCTGCTTTCTCCAAGGTTACTGTGATCCCCTGAAGCAGATATGGTGACCCCTGCTAGCATCTGAACCATTCAGACATTCTTGCTCCTTTTCTCCCTGCCATTCAGCTGTTTCTTACTTGGTTTGTTCAGGTCATGTCCTGTGTCCCTGCTCTCTTACCCACCCCACTTCCCCTGCTATCCCACCCAATGTTCAGATAGTGACAGGTAAGAAATCACACCGGCCCCATCTGGGGCATTTATGATAGAAGTATGGCAGGCCATGTGGCAGAGTCAACCCTTCACCTATGTTTTTCTTCGTAAATACAGAAGACAGAGACCAGGATCATGTCCTGGAGGGACAGACTCTATGCCAAAGGAGAAAGTCAAGAAACTAAATATGATGGACATTTCCATTGTATGTTGATGAACATTTTAATTGTTTCCGGTTCCTTCCTCTTATGAAAAATGCTGATATGGACATTCTTGTCTTCTGGCAACATAAGCAGTAACTTCAGTTGGGCATATACTTAGGTGTAGAATTTCTGGGTCATAGGGTGTGAAAATGCGTAGCTCTTGCAGATACTGCCAAAAACTTTATAAAGTGAGCATACTGATTTTAATTTCTTAACAATGGTGTGTGAGAGTTCTACTTCCTCACCGAAACCTGATACTGTCAATCTTTCTTTAGTAACTTTAGAGGGCATGTAATAGCATCTAATTCTGGTTTAATTTGCATTTCCTTAAGAAAAAATGATGACAAACATATTGAATATGTTTATAGGTCATTTGGATATTCCCTTTTTTTTGAAGTGCCTATTCAGGTCCTTTCTCATTTAAAATATGCTTGTTTATTTGTACAAGTTCTTTAAATGCTTATATATTTTGGATATGAATTCTTTGTTGGACATATGGAAGTTCTTAATTTGAGAACTTAATTTTAGAACCCCTAACTTTTCAATATTTTCATAAAAGGCTTATGTTTTAATGCTTCATTTAAGAAATCTTAAAAATAATATCATAAAAATTATGCCCTATGTTTTGTTTGAGAACCATTTCTTTAGGCTTTGATGCATCTTGAGTTAATTTCTGTGTATGGTATAAAAGACAGGTCAAGGTTTACTCTTTTTAATGTAAATTACATGTTCATTATAGTTTAAGATTTAGGAAAGCTACATTTTTACTTGTGTAGTAGACATTGTTGACTGCTACACAAGTAAATAGCCATTCCTTCTCCTTCATCATTTTTTTTGGGTGGCGGGTAATTAGGTTTATTTGTTTATTTATTTTTAGAGGAGGTACTGGAGATTGAACCCTGGACCTTGTGCATGCTAAACATGTGCTCTAGCAATTAAGCTATATCCTCCCCTATTCTTTTTAATGTAGATACTCAATTAATGCAATATCACTTATTGAAAAGACCATCCTCTGCCCCGGTGAACTTCAGCAGTACTTTGGCCATATATCATTAGATTGTGTATGTGTGGGATCATTCCTGGACTTTCTGTCTTGTTCTGAGGCTAGTTTTGTACATTATCCTAATTATTTTAGACTTATAAAAATCTTGAGATCTGGTAGGGCAAGATTTATTTTTCTTCTAAACTACTGTGATTTTCTAGGTCCTTTGTATTTTCATGTAACTGTAGAAGCAGTTTAGCTATTTCTGCGAACATCTGCTGGGATTTGATTATGATTACATAAAGTGCACAGAGCAATTGCAGAAGAATTGTCATATTGATTCCTTCAGTCAATGAACATGGTATATTTCTTAATTTTTTAGTTCTTTAATTTGTCTCAACATTGCTTTATAGCTTTCATAACAAATGTTTTATGTATCTTTTATTATATTTATTCTTAGGTGTTTGATGCATTTTGTTGCAATATTAAATAATATTCTTTAAAAAATGTTTACTTTCCTATTTTTGCTAGAAGCTGAAAGACATACATTAATTCTAAGCATTGACCTTTATTGTACTACTTTAATATAGTAACCTTACTAATTTTAAAATTTTTTATGTAGAGTCTTTTGGTTTAGTCTACATGCAGAATCACCTGTAAACGATGGCAGTTTTCTATTTCTTTTCAGGCTGTGTATCTTTTATTTTGTTTTAGTTGCACAGGACAAGATCTGATACAATGTTGAATAGAAGTGATGATAATAAACTCCCTTGAATTCTTTCTACTATTTTTTTTATTTTATCCCACTACCAGTTGTGCTCAAACTATAATCTCTAGATTTTTCTCCCTCCTGATGTGTCATTTTAAGTAGAAATCCCCTGCTCCAGGCAGTATCCTTAATTTTCCTTCAGAGTCATGTAGTAATCTGGGCTGTGCCATCTCCTTTTGATTCGTATTTAATAATGTTGATTATATATTCTGTGGTTGATTATAAGATGCTTAGCTAAGTAATTTTCTGTCTCTTACACTAAAGTGCAAGGATTATATCTGTTCTTTATTCCTGGTATCAAGAACAGTGCCTGACTCACAAAAGATATTTGATAAATATTTCATAAGTGTTTGCTGAATGAAAGAATGATGCTCCAACTCTCCTATATGTATTTATCAACTAAATATTTTTGTTTAGCTGTGCTTCCAGTGGGACACTTTTGCCCTGAATTCGATGAAATAAACATTCTCTCTCCTTCTGCGTTCCTCTTCCGATGACTCAACTGTCCAATTAGTTCTCTGGAACAGTCATCAAATAGTTAGTTTTCACTACTTCCTTTTAAAAAAATCTCATTTGTCTTTACAAATCAAGTTAGTTCTCATATCACAGTAATTCTTCCTGCTGGGTTTTTGGATTTGAGCCGCCTTTTCCATTTCCATCGTCGCTATCCTAGTGCAGAGTTTTATAAGTTCATTCCTTGACGATGTTAACTTTCTCTTGGTTGTATTGTTTGTTTCTAATCCCTTTGTTCTTCAGCCTACTCACCCCATAGCCAACAGCACAGTCTTCCTTAGACATTACTTCAATCATGCATTTCCCCCGAGAAGCAAAGTAGACTCCCTGTATCTAAGCTATCCAGCCCTCAGTTATTGCACACCGTGTGCATGCAAAGCTCATCTGTCTCCGGCATAGTCAGCCACTACACCTCACAAAACTCAGTGTCTTTGTTATGCCTGCTTCCTTGTCATTATTCTGATGGTCCCATGGAATGACCACCTCTTCTTTTTTTATTAAGCTACGCCCATAACTTTCTTCAAGACTTGGCTCCAGATGGACCTCTTTCCAAAAGAGCTCAATGAACTGTATTATCCCCAATGAAATGTCCCTTTTACTTTACATTTTCTTAATATTTTCAGTCTATAAATATTAAAGAGCAGATATCAAGGAAGCACCATTTGGTGGTTCAGAAATGATATTACAACACAAAAGGATCTATGTTAACATGTGCTTTTTTTCATTGACTACAAATGTTTTTCCGAAAAAGAGTTAATGGATTTTGGGCCATTTTGTGAGGAATGCAAGACTTGGGACATTCAGATGTGTGAACGATGTATTGTGTATAAGCAAGGTAAAATATTCCTGTTCTTTTGAATTATAAATGGAGACTCATTTACTCTTTTCAGGCATTAGCTGGAATATGGTCATAAATGGTGGCATATGAACTCAGGCAAGAAAGTGTGTGATACACGAGTTATCATGATTATGGGATTTATGAGGACTGAATGGGGCCTAAGTGTTACTTAAGCACCTTCTCCATTTCACGACTGAGGGAAATACAGCCCTAGGAAAACTGTGACTTACCCAAGATCTCACCTCTAATTAATAGCATAATGGTGATGATGACCCAGTTCTCTTAATATAAAGTGCAGGTATTTTTATATTACATAGCATCGCCCATGTTGTTTGTAAACCCAACTCAAGTAAGACCCAGGCTGCATCACGTGCTCCCAGAGGTCAGGAACCATGCCTTTGTTTACTTTGACTTTCTCCAGAGCCCTCCTCCCTGGAGCATTTACTTGCTTCCCTCAAGTCATGCTCCACCTGGAAGACCCTTAGTCATGTTTTCAGAAACAGAATAGAGGTTTCTCCCCTAAATCTCTTTTCGGATATTTAAGGATATAGGATTAAAGACTTGTGAACGATGAAGGACTCCTAAAATTTGTCATAGCTATGAGCTAAGAAGATGGACTTCCCAAACAAGATCACCTACTGCTTTTCTTTATTTCCTGAATAACCCTTTATCTCCCAATGCCTTTCAGGATCTGGTCATAATTGAAAAAGAAAAAAATCTATAGGAGAAGCTCAGCTCATCGTATGCTGTCTCTTTCCTCTGAAACACACAGGTTTCAGCGTCCTTGCTCACCCCGGGGCTGCTCACCTAGGCCAAGCCACAGCTCCATGTGTTTCCAACAGGGATGTCTCGTCCATCGCATTCTTCCCATTGGGAACCAAGCCAGATGTTGGGCCTAGAATGTTTCCTCTATTAGAGCTTTGACAGAAGAGCCAAGATAGTCAACTCTTGACCTCCAATAGAAGCCAACAAATCTCAGATACAGATTTCAACAGAGAAACAACCATTTCCCTCAAAATGTAGGCAGGCTGTTGCTTAGCTCATCAGGTTAGAATCACACTGTGAAGTTACTACCCAGAGGGCACATTATTCCTTTTTTAATTTTTTTTTATCTCTAGATCAGAGTTCCCCAAACCAGAAGAATGTGAAATAAAATCAGCTGTTTATAAGAGAAGAAACTCTTGCTTGTTTATATTTAGGGGCCCAAGAAAACAGCCTGATTAAAAACTAATGGGCAGTTAAAAGCATGATCCTCTGAATGGTGTGGGGGGAGGCATTTAACACTGAAATGTGAAGTCTTATGATATCCACTTGAATTGAGGAAGAAAGCATGGTCGTACACAGCAGTGTTCTTGAGATGTTGTGTGTAAGCTCAGAAAATTCATTCATCATGGCAGTTTGAACATTGTTAATTTGTTTTTAGCAACTTCTATTATATCACTGAAGCCCTTACAGCAGCATTTGAGTAATCTGTTTACTTAGTTACTTCATTCAATTATGGGTCCTATAACGCTCAAACCTTACAGTCTTTCCCCATTTCTCTCTTGCTTAAAGAAGATCAACATATCAGGAATCATTCCCACAGTTTTCCTTTGTAAGGAAAGTCCCATATGAGTAACATTATTCCAACCACTGCAGCTCAGTTTTTCTCCTTAACAAGAGCACAGAAGTGGTCTTTTTTCCCCTTGAATGTGCATATTCCTGATGGAGCTTAAAAACTTCCATAAATCAATAAAGTAATTGCTACATAATGACCTATTGTTAGTGTTTGTGCCCAGAATGATGTCACAAGGGGGTAATGGAGCTACTGAATCAAAAAATGGCAGCTGTTTCCAATTTATTTGAGAGTCAGTTGGACAGAAAATTAAATAAACACATAGACAAGAAGGACAAGGGCAAGTCCTTGTATTATTCTTATGATAGTTTTAATTCA